>NC_082601.1:900000-1077500 GCF_030936135.1 Gavia stellata | reverse complement strand
AAGGTGGAAGAGAGGTCTGATCAGTGCTAAGCCCTTTCTGCTTCAGTGCTTAAGCATTTTTCCGTAAACACTCTTGTTATGATGTTAGTTTGCTCAAACCACTCCGAGGGAACCGGCGCAGGCTCCTGTTTACAAGCGTGTGTGACAATTTACCAGTGTGGGGTGGGAGAGCTGAAATCAAAGCTTCCCGCAGAGCAAAGGTATTGCTTCGAGTAAATAACCCGGGGAAGTTCTTCTCCCACTGCAGCCACGAACTCCGAATTCCTGTGAAATCCTTGACAGCAGCCGCCTCCGTGACACACGGAAGCTCCTCGCTTACTTCAGCCTCTGCCGGGTGTTCGTGCCGGCCCCTGAGGGGGAAAACTTCTTCGAGGGCTCCTCGGGTCCCTGCCTGCCTGCAGCGTTATCCAGCTGCACCTCTGGGTCCTGGTGGAGCCTAGTGCCAAGGTGACAGATGATGTCTTAAAGGCAGGAGCAATGCATTGTGCGTAAATAACTTGACGACTACTCACTTCGGAGAGCGGGGGCAAGGAAAGGGTTATTTTCCAGTTTTCCTGTGTCAGGCAGGACGTCGGTTTTGTGGGAATCTCCAGAATCAACTTGAAAAGTAATTGAAGAAGGAAAAGTGCAGCTTTAAACTCTGTGCTAGCTGCATGCGGTGTAAATCAACTGGGGCTGAGAAGTTTTCTTCTAGGTTTATTTTGGAGCACTTCAGAAATCTTAATCCAAGTTCATTCACCGCGAGTGTTCATTACTAGCTACAGTCACCGGCCTGTTTCCCTTGTTCGCCTCTTTCCTATGCGTAACAGGCTTTAACTTCCTAAACTGTAAGGAACAGAGCAGGATACCCACTTCTAAAACGCTATCTAAGCAAAGAAATGTTGTAGCAATGCGTTTGGGTTGCTTGGGCAAAGTCCGGTATAGAGGGTGCGTGTCAGTGCTGCGTCTCCCCCCTGCCAGGCGCGCTCCAGCTTTGTGCCCGATGGGAGAACAGTAAGTTTGGCCACATCACCTGCCGTGGTTTTGTTGGGAATCTAGTTACTGTGCGTCTGAGTCCAGTGCCATCCCCCTGCTTCGGGTGCTGCTTTTCTTTTTGGTTCGGGCATCCAGGTAGAAGGGGTCAGAGGAACACAGATGACAGCATCATCCGTATGCAGCGTCAAAGATAGGAAGCGTTACGTGTCTGTAGTGGTGCTTCATGTGTGTCAGTGGCTGCCTGGAGAGTTCAGTTTTATTTCTGTTTTTTAAATTGCTTAGTTATACTTGAGTGTAAACCAAAGCAATTCTTAAGGGAAATCCCTAAATCAGTTCCTTTTCCTTCTTATTAAAAAAACCAAACCAAAGCCAAACAAAACCCCCAAACCCTAAGCTGCCGAAAGCTCGCTCATGTCTGGGAATTGTTAGGGGCGAGTTCCTTGTGTTGAAGATGGCATTTTCCAACTGTGAGATTGCTTGAAAGAGCTAGGAGGCCTGTAGGAAGACCTGGGGAAAATACATGAGTGGCTGCTGAGGGTGAATGTCATGGATCCTCCTGCAGCCTGTGGGATCGAGCTCAGGCTCTCTATCCTGTAGCAATGCCGCACGTCTAAACAGCCTCAGCCTGTGCATGTGGCTGAGCAACAACCAGAGATGTAATAAAATGAGAGTTTGCAAGTTGTATTTCTCCAAGATGCTGTATTAACCAGCTTCGTGATGAAGAAAATACGTAGGCAAGTGGAAACCAGATTGCAGGTCACGTTCCCCATTTGAAATTCTACGAAGGAAAACTTCTGCCAGGCTCCGGAATAGATATATTCGCAAAGAAATACCATTAGAGAAATCGGTGAGCCAGAACGAGTGTTAAGGCGCTATCGGGGAAACGCGGTGCTCAACCAGCAGAGTATTGCTCAACCAGCAGAGTATTGCTAGGGAAGGGATTTTTTACAGATATCCGTTGTTTGGAAACGGCACATTGAGTCTGTGACTTCGCTCAGGAGCGTGCTTGGGTAAGAAGGGAGAAGGTCTCTGTTCTGTGGAGAGCTCTGCTCGCCGCTTGGTCTTCATAAGCGGTCTGTCTCCAGAAGGATGGCTTCGGCAGCCGTGGACGTGACGGCACATCCTGAGTAAGCTACTGGGAATAGTCACTCTTGGCTTTGTGGGAGGAGGTCTGGGGGGGGGGCTTTGGTCAGGCGGTGGAGGACGCCGTCTTCTGCCCTTATAATTTAAGTCTGCCTGTTTTGGGGTGGGGAAAAGACCCTTGAGTAGGTCACATAACACATTTCCCTCTAACGGTTTCATCATCCCTTGATTCTTGGTGTATTCCTGAAGGGAAGTATTTTGGTTTTGGGTACGCTGCTTGCTGTTCTGAGGGAAGAGGCCAGCTGTGGTAGGAACGACTCCCTCGTTCCGCGTGGAGCTGAACTCGAGTTCGGGGAGCTGCTCCAACCAGCAGTAAGCAGTCAGCGTGCTGGATGAAGATGAAGCAACTCGAGCAAAATCTTGGCGCTCCGCTGGTTGTCTCAGTTCGGCTTTGGCTGAAGTCTGGGCTTTTAGCAGAGCTGTGCGATGCCGTGTTCCCTCCGCGGCCCTGTGAGAGGCTGACGCGCCAGCACAAGCGCGGTCTTTCAGCCGGCCTTCAGCCAAGGGATCCTTTGTGCCGGGGAGGGAGGGAGGACCCTGGCTTTTGTGAGGTCCGAGCTAAGCCTTCCTTCGAAAGGCTGAAGCTCTGAACTGCGCTGCAGCCCCACAGCTCGTCACGGAGCACGGCGCAGGGTGGGCAGCCCTGCCGCATCAGCCTCCGAGACACGCGGGAACCACGCCGAGAGACCGCCTGTGTGTCGAGACACGAGCTTTGGTGGACGTCGGGCCAGGAGGGACGGCTCGTGCCGTGGTGCTTTCCCAGTCCCGAAGGCTCTGTGCAAAGCGGCAGCTCCGTAGAGAGCTTCAACTGCTGCCCTTCTCTTGCCCCCCTTCCTAGGAAGCGCTCCTTCCTCCTGCTGGGAAGTGGTGTTAAACACAGCTGACCTGTCTTGAATGTTAAGCGAAATGTGCTGGTTGTGTCTTGCAGGCATATTTTTAGCATGAATGAAGCCACTGGGGTTCTGTAGCTAGTATTCGAAAATAGGTTAAAATGGGAAGATACCTATAGATACCCCAAAAAATTGTCCTTGGGGACTCTGTGCGAGACATGATTTTCCATGAAATTCCGCACACCCTTTCAGAAAGGCACGGACTTGTTATGCGCAGCACAAGGATACATTATTAAAGAATCGATGTATAAGATGTTTGATCTGCCAACTTTTCTTCAAATAACGGGACTGTGGTTTGGGCTTAAACGTGCTGAGTAAACCAGCAGTGCTGTGCGCCAGCTCTGCTCTGCGTGCACAGGCTCATCGATCCGTGTCCGGGGAAGGTCGGCAGCACGCGTGAGGTTTCTGGTGGTTTCTTTAAATCCTCCTCCTTGCATACTGAATTCACGCCGGTAAAGCAGTGAGGCCACCTGCGGTGGGTCTTCCCGGGCAGGACCCCGATGTCCGTCCCGTGCCAGGCCAGCGGTGGAGCCGGGTAAGAGGGCCAGCTGCAAGGCAGATGTTTGCACGCGCTTACGGGTGCGTTCATGTATCTCTCCCTTCTTCAGCTGGGCTTCCTGCAAGCCCAAGGTGCCTAAGGGGACTTTGCCATGCCGGCCCCGCCGTCACAGTGCCCTGTCTGTTCCCGTAGCCTTCTGCAGACGGTGAAACGAGCAGATGACTTTGGTAAGAAAGATTCCGGTTAAAATACGGCGCGTCTTGGTTTCGCAGAGGATGAATTTTCCAGATTTCACAGGTTTCAGCTTTTTCTAAAAACGCTCCATGAACTTGCCTTTACGACAGAAGCCAGGGGATGATGTATGCCAGCGCTGGAAACGGGAGCGTTTGGAAGCGTTAGTGAGATCTGCAGTCAACGTGTGAGCTTCGTCGCAGTCCTGGGGCCGGGGAGGAGAAGGGGCGGGGGGAGGCAGTCACAGCAGGGATGCGGGCTGCGGTGCGAAAGGAAATGCTTTGGGTAGGAAGCGTGTTCCCTGAGGTGGTTCAGATGCCTCTTGAAGCAGAGAAATAAACCCGCGGACTCATCACCTTCACTAACAGTGCCTCGGAGGACGTGAAAGGACTTGCTGGTGTTGCAGTTCCTGGTGGCACCCTGGAACACGCTGCGGAAGATGCAGCTTCAGAGCATCGCTGTGGGAAGGCTTTACGATGATGGTTTCTTTTTTGTAGCGTGAACACGTCTACATTTTCTGCTTTACATACAAGTATTTTCTGTGTTGGGAACAAGATCTGAGGACTATTTTTTAAATAGTCACCTTTAAACTCAGGCACTTACCTCCGCGGTTTTGGTTTAGCATGTTAAATTGGTTTAGGTCCTAGATGATGCTTTCATCTTTATCAGCTTGCTTCAAAAGATAGGACGACTGTCCCCACTTGAAACCAGAGGAACAGTTGCTCCTGTTTAAGACCCAAGTGAAGCCAAAGCACTGTTGTGGCTCTTCTGCGGACCAGCAAATAACTTCTGCCGTGAAGGAAACACCTCATTTAAAAACTCAGGCCCGAACGTTTGCGTGCGCGGCTGTGTCAGCTCAGCAGCTGTGGTGAATGCTGTTCACTGTAGTTTTGAGACTCGGTACAGATGGCAGATGTACACTTACATGCTGATTTTTGTTTTGTCTCTCGGAATATTTTTTTTTTAAATTACACAAAGCAAGTAGACAGACAGAACTCTTGCATATTTGATATTAAGACGACTTAACAATAGGAAGTCACCAGTTTGTTTTCTAGATCCTAATGCAATGGTTGCCATAAGAACACAAATTATGTGTACATTTTAATGCATCTATGCTTCATAATTATGCATGGTTGTGTGCTGTTATAATTGACATAAAATATAAAACAGGTCAAAGAGCAGCTATTAAAACTATTTTTCATTTTGCTTCCTGACAGCTAGCGACATCAATGCCTGCTGCATTTAATAGGACCATACAGGGAATGCAAAGATAGTTATATAATTTCAACCGTATTAAAGCCTCCAGAACTTGCAACCTAATTATTTCCTACAGTGTCTTGTTGTAAACTGTATTACTTTATTTGGAATGTGTTCGTTTTAAGATTAAACAACTGGACTACATTAAATTAACAAGAAGGTGAAAATCTTAAAACTTTTGGGTGTATTTCATATAGGTCATTCTGTTAGGTTAAGAATTATCCCAGGAGCAATGATTTTCTGCCATTCAAGATAAAAAATAATGTTAGAATTGTGCTAATTCCATGCAGTTATTTTAATCACTGAAGTAAATTCAACCAAAGGGCTAAATTGTAGTTGTACCCTCTCTCCAATCATAGAATGACAGTGAGAAGAAAAAAAGAAAGAAGAAAAATGATGAATTTAGAAGATGTCCCTCCTTTTGGTAATGGCTGCATGAAGACAAAGCAACAGGGCCCAACCTGCCTGGTTTTCACTCATTATTGATCATCCTCTCATGCCATAGCGGTGGAAGGCTCCTGTTCTCTTCTGGGGGGCTAGATTTCTTTTGGAATCTGTGCCCTATGTGGTCTGTATTTTGTAATAAATCCTCTTGAAATTAGGCTTGAGGGGGACATCTAATCTGGGCTGAGAAACGCCCGTGGTCATATCTGCGTGAGCACTGCCAGCTCCTGCCTGCGACCCCCCGTGAGCGCTGCCCCTCACACAAGCCAGGACCAGAGACGGAGTGCGTCGGGGGGAGAGCCGTCCTGGGTGAGGACCTGCTGCAGTGCCGCTGGAGATGATGGGCATGACGCAAGTTACGCGAGCTGAAAATCCGCTATATAGGACCATGTTTCAGCAAATAAATGTTGGTGCCAACAGTGTTGTTCTGGCCGCTTGTGCTTTGCATTGCTGCACACCACGTCTCGGGTCACGGCTAAAATTGATTGGGAAAACGACGTGAGCACCTAATAAATATTGGCACTCCTGTGTCTCATGTGCTAAGTCTGCTTAGAGACTGGATATTTCAGGAGGCTGGTAATAGGCTTTAGAGGACCTTTCAGTTCTAGTTGGCTGACTCAAGTCTAGTGTGTGGGTAGTGACTGAAAGTTATTGCCCAATTTATGGCGTATGAGGAATAAGCCCAATCCAATTTCCCAAGATAGAGGCAACCACATCCCAGAAAGAACCATCACAAATGGCACTTGTTAGCGGCTTAACAGGGAGGGCGAAGTCTGAAGGGGAGCGAAGGCCAAGCTCATCTGATTGAGCGTGTTGGCTGTGGAGCATTGAAAGGTCTTGTGGCAGCCCTTCTGTCTCTCTTCACCAGACTGAAGCTCTTTGCTTCCCAGGAGAGAGCTGTTGCATTTCACCGTTAGTGCCTTAATTTGCATTTGGATTCTTGCTTCTGATGACTTTCCTTTCTTCAGCAATTTTCACAAGATGTCCCACATCTTACATTTTTCCAGCTCCAATTTAGGACTTCCCAAGGCCTGCCCAGGAAAATAATGATTAGTGATAAAGCTGTAATGATGCGAGGGACGGGCTGTGCCTCTCGCTCCTGCCGCGGTCCCCAGCTGACCTCCGCGTGCAGCAGAGATGTTTTCTCTATCTTCTTCACTAGGTTTATGCAATGCAGTGCAGTGCCATCGATGCCTTGTGAAATTGTACATCAAAACATCCAGGCCAGCTCTTTTGATGGGAGGATTTCTTATTAATCAATGAAATCGCACCTTTTGCATAAGCTTGTATTCGGAGGTGTTACGCTGTCCCCATGGGCTGTGTCAGCAGGTGAGAACACCTGAGTTGACTGGATGCGAGGTCTTTGCATATCAAGTCTGTAGATAAATTTCTGCTTCATGTCTTGAAGACCGTAAGTGCCTGATTTCAGGAAGGCTGGGCTTCCTTTGTATGTTTGAAATAGCAAGCACCTTTTAATTATCTCGCCAAAGTTTGCTCATTTTCCTTTCCCTTTGTGAAGGTTTGGGAAGTGTGGTCTCTCTTTGTGTTTCAAAGACTCCCAGTGACTGAGGAAAGAAGGAAAAAAAGAGATAACTCCAAGGCTGTGCGGGCAGCAGCAAGAGAGGGAGGAGGATGTCAGCTGGATCTCTTGTCTAATGCTGCTGCGTGCATTTCCACACAGCCCAGGACATGGGGCAGTTGGTTGCAGAAAGAAGGGACAGGACAGCTCGTGGCCTTCAGGCCACACCAGTAGCCTTTCTGCTGGTCATCTACAGCCACATCAGCACGAATGCATGACATTCCCTACCAGCAGCATCTTTGGTTATGAAGACCCAGAAGACTCAAGAAAATAAAAACCAGCAGATTTCCGTTGTTCCTCGTTACCGTGACGTTATGAAAAGTAAGTCCATGTCTATTTTCAAGATTTTCACTTAAACCCTTTTTTCTTGAAGCGTTGTGGTTCGTATTGACTGCAAAAGTAGATTATGGGAGGGAGATAATTTTGTAAGTGACAGGAGGTCTCAAAGAGCATGCGAGATGTACGCCTAGATGTTCACTCCCGAGCTTTAAAACCTCTTCTGGGAGAAATCTCTGTTCTTGGTGCAGTGACTAATGTAACTGGAAATAGCTATGGGGTCTTCAGCGTGGTTGTCATGCACAGTTATAATGTACAATAAAGGTAATCTGATACTGTTGCTTAAAAAATACTTCTATACTTTCACCATCCTTCCCCTCCTAAACTGTTGAACAACATTGTATGTTGTGCCCAAAACAGAGAAGCGTGTAGGCTCTGACATCAGTTCTGCAGACCATTGCATAGGAGGAAATAAAACACTTCAGCAGAACAAAGAGGAAGAGATGGTATGTTTTATGGAAACAAGGCGTGTGGGAAGCCTGTGAATTCAAAACACTGTCATTGCCTCAGCAATCCCGCTGCTCTCCCCGTTATGTGGACGTCTCTTCTCCTGTGAGGTGAGGAGGGGGCAAGGGCTATCACATCCCACCCATTTCTCCCCAGTAAGAGACCTGCATTGCGGCCCACGGTGTACTGGTTTGGAGCAGGCTGCTGGAAGCCCCTGAGGTAACTGTCCATCCGCACGTGGGAAAACAGTGGAAGTTATGGCGTGGTGGCTCTGCGCCTCCCAGGTTTAACGCGCTTGGGAAGAAGTTCCAACCCTTCGAGCAGTAGTTCATGAAAGACTGCTTTTCTAGTTTTTAATCTTTTTGTTAGCAGGAGAGGTTAACCCTGGACCTGTCTGTGGACCAGCCCCAGCGTGGTGTAGGTCCGGTGATATGCCCCAGAGGGCCACGGCCATGTCCTTGGTGTCTTACCGGGATGAGTCCTTCCTCCAGCCGCCTGCAGGCAGCCACCACCACCCTTGTGCTGGGTTCGGCATCAGGGAGCCTTCCCCTTCTCCCCAGGTCACGATCTGCCATCCCATTGCACACCCTTTGGGATGGACCTTCCTCCTGCCCTTTTGGCCAGCCTCCGCGGCCAAGGCAGGGGCAAAGCTGCGGTGACCTTTTCCTTCAGTGGGGAGTCTTGTGTAAAGGGCACACCAGTGTCCCACACACCACGCGTGTGTTTGTTCGCTACCGCCCTCTGAAATGTTGGTGGTTTGGTTTAGTTACGATAATTTTTCAATAGTTCCTGTTAACTGCCTGTGTTTCGGTGCGGTGGAAAATCCTGTCTCCCTGCCTAGTTCCACGTGGTGTATCGCTGTATCTCGCCACGGGGACTGACGTGAGCCGTGGTAGGATTGAGGTCTGGGAGATGCAATCGTGGTAAACAGCTGAAGGATGCTGTGTCTGAAAGACGTGAGCTGTGGTCACGTGGAAGGTACCACCTCTGCCCACGGGCCCGAGTCCTCCCCTTGTGCTGCGCTCATTGCGCATCAGCTGTGTTACAGAATTACAGAGCTTTTCCTTTGTGGCCACAGGGTCTTTAATATGCCCAGAGCAAGGATGCTTTTTTAGGGGTTGGTCTCCACTTGGTTGGATGCGGCATGCCCGGTTCTCTGCCGTAAGACGAGCCTGACGCTCTGGGCAGCAGCCTGCCGCGGCAAGGGAGGGACGTGACGCGCCAGGAGCCACCCGCCCGCTCCAGGGCTGCGTGTCCCTGCCTGCCTCCTGCCTCCGCCGCAGCGTTTCGGGGCGTAAAGGACCGGGTGCCGGGGACAGGCGCAGTGGAGCCATGAAGCCCCCCGGCGCGCTCTGCTCAATCACAGAGCCGCTGGTTCCCCAGATCCGAAGCAGGTCACGTCACTCTTGCCAGCGGTGAGGCTCTTTCTCAGGTCTGTGAAAATAAAGGCTTTTAAGGCGGCACTCGGTTTGCTGCCTCCCCAGCCGGGGAGCCTAAGCTGGGCTGAGCTGTCCTGTAGGCTGGTGATTAGCCAGGCTTTGGCTTTTCCGTCCTCAAGCACAGCTTCACCCTCCCGATCCTCTGAAGTGAAGATGGAGAAGCGTATAAAAGCTTCGGATTCCATTACTCTAAAACGTATCAGAAAAGTGTTGAGCTAGGTAATTACCTTAATCCAACCGAAATAGTTGGTCGCAGTATACATTAGATGAGCATCTAGAGTCAGATTTGAACATGCAGTCAACCTGAACAAAATTAGCTCAGCAATAGTGGTCCGGATTTCTTAATTAGTTCTCGGTGACAAGAACATTTAATGTTTGCAAAAGTCAAGTGCGAATTCTACAAGTGACACAATTTGAGAAGGCTTCGGGAGGGTGCGTTAAGCCCGGCGCGGTACCCCGCTGTCAGGGGCAGCAGCGAGGGCTGGCCTCATTTATTCCTCTCTGTCAGGGTCCCTTTAAACTTCTCTATACTGACCCGCAATAAAAAGTAACGGTATGATTAACTTCATAGTAATAACCCATTGCATTCAAAATACACTTTAAACTCTAATTTTCATTGAACTACACGGAAGCTGAAAATATAATCGCCTTTCCCAGTCAGCTGACGATACATTTTAGTGCGTTGTAATTGGCTCTCTTGGCTTGTCTCGGTTTAATAAAGTAGATGGGATTCATGAAAAAGCGCAGTGGTCACTTAGCAATTGCCTAATTTCTGTAACACTGGCTTTTGAGTTAGAAAATCATTGTTTTCCAGTAGTGTTAAGTATTTATGGGATCCAATTGGGACACATGACATGGGGCATAGTCCTAAGCTCACAAATTAGTAAGTTACTGAAAAAATGGAAATACGAAAAGGTATTTCAAGTGTAAAAGACTTCTCAGTCTACAGAAAGTTTCTATAACTGACGTTTTATTTTTTTACAGAGGATGGACAAATACTTTGGCACAGTAGAGCTGAACCTTGCTGACGTGGCCGCCCATCTTTGTTGCTGGGAGAGATTGGTAAAAACTTGAGCTCTCTTGAGAATCTGGCCCGCTCCTTTGATAGCTGGGAAGAGAGAATAGCAAAACCAGAAATTAGCTTCACACTAGGCCTGAACGTGCCCTGGTGAAAACTGGAGTGTCATATCAGACCGTATTGCCCTAAAACAAGGAAAGGTTCAGGGAGTGTAGCTTCTTTAAAAAAACCCAAACAGCAAACTTGTAGAATTAGATATTTTGAACAAGAGAATAAATGTTACAGGTGGCAGAAAACGGGCAAACTTCTAAAATGTGCGTAGGAGAATTAAATGTAATTTGTGTCATCCCCTGTATTTCTTAGGGTTTGCCAGCTTTTAGAAAAATAGGCTAAAATCCAGACCGTGTCGTGGTGGGCTGTTGCGTGGAGGAGTGATAGGGAGGGGTTGGGGTTGGCTTGGCATTGGGGTTGGGTTGGGGTGGGGTGCGTTGCTAGATGGGGGGGTAGGAAGTCAGGGGTTGAAAGGTGCTGCCCAAACGCACCCCTGCAGCAAACACGGCATGACCATCCAGCCCCTCGTGCGTGTCCCTCTGCTCCGTGGCCAGCCCCCGCCGTCCCCACCACCCGGCCGGAGGGCTTCCCCCGCCCGCGCCCGCCTGTCCCCAGCTTCCCTCCGGCTCCTGCAGCGGCACGGCAGCGGGAGAAAACGGAAGCGTTTGCAAGGTTTCGCTGCCGCTGCCTACTCGCTTGCAGCACGTCTGCGGAGCGAGGGCTCCGGGTGCCGGCAGACCTTCCTCTTTCCACCACAAATCTGATATTTCCAGTGCGCTTGACAAACCAAGGAGGAGAACCCAGCCCAAGTGAGCTGGGTGGGCTGAGGGCGAGCAAAAGGAGACATGTTATTTTTTCCACCGTACGGGTCAGCAGTTTCTGTCGGCAGGATTTGCAGCGTTTGAGCACGGGCCTGGTGCAGGACTGCTGCTGGTCCTGCCCGCAGGCGCCCACCCTGCCCGTGCCATCGTGGGATGGGTGCGGGTGACCGCGGAGAGCCCGGAGCTCCTCTGCCACCCACCCCAGCGTGCCCCTGCTCTCCATAGTTTCCAAGTAAGAGCATCCTGCACCAGCCTTGAGCAGGGCGCTCCTATTGCAATTCGTATTACCCCCCCGGCATAGACTGAATCAGTTGTGTGAAATGCCAGAGCTCTACGGCACGCTCACGGAAACACTTCAGCTGAATAAAACTCCGGGTTCTTGGCCACTCTCTCATTCAGCAACGGACCTGAATTATGACATCTTTTGTCAAAGACATCTTCCAAAAAACCGCTGCAATTTCTGAAGGAGAAATTAGATTGTCTTTTAAAGTAATATAACAGTTGTGCAATTTTTGCCTTTTTGACCCTTCTTATTTCCTGTGGGTTTTAAGTAGAGGCCTCCAATTTAAAACCTATTATACTCTAGAGACTGCTTCCACCCTCTCAGCAATGTAACCTTGCTGCAGTCTCTGCCCTGTTATTTTAACACTTGTTGGTTTTGCTTTGCATCACCTTCTGGTTAAGAATATGTGTTATAGCTCTGCTTCCTTCTGTGTGTTAAACATATACATGTTAAAGGAGGCATTGTTTTGTGTATCTCTCCTATCAACCCGCTGCCTCACAAAATTATCGGTATTTATTATTTTTAGCTGAAATGTGGGTGCATCCAGTTTTCTAGAAGTAAAAAAAGGCACCTGAACTTTATTATGAAAGAAAGCTTCCGATGGATACAGAACTTCTCTGTGCTTGTCAGGAGAAAGACATCATTAAAGAACTTATGCCTTGTTCCAGGCGCAGGCACTGGTGCTGGCTGCCCTGGCCGGGCTGCAGGCTTTGGAGGTGGTTTGAGATTGGAGGTTAGATCTGAGCTTTACGCATTTTGCATGGGACGTGGAGCCTGGCAGTGCGGTCACCAGATGTTTTTCCCTGGCAGTGCGGTCACCAGATGTTTTTCCATGGCAGCGTCTTCCGTGTCTCGAGCAAGAGGCGATGAGGGTGCCAAAAAAAGTGACAAAATCTCATCAACCTTATAATTGTGCCGTGTAACTAAGCAATCACTTCTCAGGCTTGTGTATGAGAAATGGTCAGTTACTGATAATTTTTACTTTTATTATGATTTTTTTCAATACTTGGAGTGTGGCGTACGGAAGCAAAGCGGAGGGACTTGACATCAGGGAGGGGTCCGAGGGCCAGGGTGTTCACAGGCGGTAGGCAGGACAGGAGCGTGTGGGTCACGGGCTTCCCCATTCATCACCAGCAGGTACGGCTCGGGGGTTTGGGTGGCATGGCACCCTTTGATTTGTTGGAGCGTGAGTGTTTTATAACCATCATCTGCGAGTAAATTACTTAGCAGTGTTCTGCTTTATGACTGGCTGAAGAAACTTAGTTGATGGTACAATATAATTTATTTCCATGCATAAGTGAGTGACCTTCATATCTTATTCTGTCTCTTGTGACTTATTATGGGCCGTTCCCCTCTGGAGGAGATGACTTGTGCCTTACCACTGCCCAGTGTTCTGTGGATGTGCCCCGCTAGTGCTGCCTTTACAGAACAGGATGGCCAGTGAAGTTTATCAAATGCTTTGGCACGTGCACCGCTATGAGTCGGTGCTGGAAACGTAACCGACGGTGAACGCTTTGGTTTGCTTGGAGGCAAAAACAGGGAGAGGTTCAGAGCTGGACATGGAGAGGGGGGATTTTGTCGGTCGTCGTGCCTCCCCCTGTGCTGGACTGCTCCTGGTGACACTGTCCCCGACACAGCACGGGGTGCTCCCAGCTGGGACATCTCCCGCTTCCACCGGGATTTTCTCCGGACTGCATAGGAACACTGTTGCCTTTCAGCAGCGTGTACGCTGCTATGCAGCAGCTCTTCCCTGATGGCTGGAAGCTTTTATTTCCAGCCTAAATGTATTTCTTTCTGACCGCTACCCCCCTCCTTCTCTTGGTGCCATCGTTGTCCATCAGGGTTTCACCTCGCTGGGGTGCACCGAGCTCACTCGCAGGTCACTCGGGGAGGAGAGGGTGGGCGGGAGGAGGACGCTGCCGGCGGGACCTGCCTGCGCTGCTCTCTCTGTTCTCCTTTCCTCAGACACTTGGCTGAGCTTCGCTCCCTCATCGCTCGCTCTGGCCCCAAGCCCCATTTCAGTCCCACGGTGGAGACTCCCACTCCTCGGCGCCAGGCTCGGTCTCTGGTTTTCCCCGGAGCGTGGTAATTTCCCGGATCCTGCAGGCTGCATGTGCTCTGCGACAGCAGGGGTGCTTCTGGCTCCCCAGTCCCAGCCTGTGCTCCCAGAGTGAGTCCTGCTTTGGCATCTCCGGGTCCTTCATCCCGCCCGCCTGGCATTGCGCTGCTGCCCTGCACGGCTGGGGCATCGCCAGGAAACGCCTCGAGCCCCCTGCAATGCTGGTGATGGCGATGATGGTGATGATAATGTCTTAGGTGCACCATACAAGGCTGAAGCCCCAGTAGCCGATGCTCACGCTCCTTTGCCTGGGCAGCCTGCTAGTTACAGAGGGCTGCCAGGTTATTTTGCCGTGACCATACACCAGGGAAACTCACGGCATCTCTGTCCCACCTTCCACTCGGCTCTGTGTCTCCCATTGGGCTGCGCCCGCCCCGGAGCACGCCCCAGCAGCTCTAACACGCCTCTGCTTTACCTTGTTTCTACAGCATCTTTCCCGCGGGACGAAGGGAGGGGGCAATGCCTTGGGGAGGGCTAGGGTCCGGGGCGAAGAACCGTGACTATACGGGCTCAGTGAGACTGCCGAGAGTGGGGGTCTGGGACGGAGCTGGAGCCCGTCCCACGGGTACTTCACCCCAGCAGCCGGGGTTTGCGCTGTGTTTCGGCCTCGTGTGAGGGTACGGCGCCAAACCGCATTGGTGTGTGGCACTGGTGTTGGCTCATTTGGCAGCTTCTCACCCTGATCTCAGCGCCTGCCGCTTGCGCCCTCCTACCCTCCACTTTCCTGGGTGCCTGCCAGGTAGAGTTTGTTAAACAATTCGCAAACAAGAACCCATGCCCCCCAAGTTATGTTGCTATAGGAAAACATCCATAGTCATCTGTCAAAGTGCCAGCTGTCTTACTAGATCTGCTGCAGTGAGGGGAAAAAAGAGATGTTAATTAATTCTGCGAGCAGGAGAGTTTTAAATAATAGATATGACTTGCATCCAAGGTATGCCATGTTCTCGGTCTCAGCTCTGTTCATGAAAAGACATGGTGTGGGCTGTGCCGTACCAGAAGGATGAGAGGAAAGGGGACCGGCCCCTGGGGTTAGCGAGGAGCCCCAGCCCAGGGTCGCCTCCCTTAGGTACCACCCCTCATCCCTTTCAGACGGGCAACTCCAGACCTGTACGCCCGCGGGGCGTTCGAGTTGGAGTTGGTGTTTGTGCGGAGCTCTGGGGCTCCCGACGGACAGCCAGCGCCGAGCTGGCCGCCTCCGCCGTGCCTGGGACTGGTTCCTCTGCTGGGAAGGAGCCGGGGCTGCGCTGCGTCCCGGGATTTCATAT
This sequence comes from Gavia stellata, assembly GCF_030936135.1. Taxonomy (NCBI): domain Eukaryota; kingdom Metazoa; phylum Chordata; class Aves; order Gaviiformes; family Gaviidae; genus Gavia; species Gavia stellata. Next base: position 1,062,703 of record NC_082601.1, on the reverse strand, counting down.
AATAGCCGTTCTGCACGCCGGGCTGCGAACGTCACATGCGCCTTGGCGAGAGGTGCATCATCTTCAGCCGGGGTGTTGGTTTGAGTCACATGGAGTTCACTTCTGCCTTTTCCAGTCTCGCCTCTCTCGCTTCCTCTGCTGCGAGCCTGGCTCTGGGGAGACAAGGAAATCCCCGACGGCACCACAGCCGTGGCACAGGGGCTGCCCGGCTCCCCCCTCCCCAGCTCTCCACCAGCCCCTCGCTGGGCACGCGGCTCCTCCAGCCTGTCAGGGCAGCGTAGAATAAAAACTCCTCCGGGAAGCACAAGCTTTGGGAGCTTGCTTGCCGCTTTTGGGTGCGTTCGTGAGCAGAGCATCCTGCTTGGATACTGTTTTGGTGTCAAAGACCGGCAGTTGTCCTCAGAAAGGAAATGAAACGTGCGATGAGGTCAGGTTTTAAGCAAACCCACACGATGTAAGTGGTGCTGAATGCAAACCCATCAGCTCCCCTGGTGCTGGCTGCGGGGCAGAGGGATCGCTGTGCCCCCAGCCCCGCGTCCTGCAGCAGGGCATGCTGCGCAGCCCCGCCGGCCCCCCTTCAAACAGCTGCTGCAATTTAGGACGTGTTATAAGGAACTCAAATATTAATAATGTAATTAGCTATAAATTAGTTATGAAGGTTTTGATCCACTGAAGTCAATGGCAGATTTGTCACTCACTTCAGTGGCAGCGAGGACGACCCTGAGCCTATCGTATCATGTTTGAATGGATGATACTGTGAACTGCAACACTCTCTTTAAAGCCAAGGGAGTGTAGGCAGTGCAGTGCTAATCCGCAGCTGGAGACCAGGGGCATCAATAGGAACACGGCCGGGAAATGAAAGGTATAAACCAAGCCTCTGCCTTTAACTGAAGATTGGTGGGTTTATTCAGTTTAGATTTTTGGCATTTCAGTAGACTCAAACTGTGCATCTTGTTCTATTGCAAGTTAAAAGTTACTCTTGGAAAAAGCTTCCAGCTCCAAGCAGCACTGCCCCAGGGCAGGGCAGGGCAGTCCCAGCCCAGGAGAAGGGAAATTTCCCGCGGGAATGTCGTGGTGGGGCAGGGCAGGACAGGCTCGCAGCCCCCGCTGCAAGGGGGGGTCCGGCCAGGGCTGCCCAGGTGAGCGGGGCTGCCCAGGGGCCGTCTTCTCCGTGGCGGTGGGGAATGCTTGTCTGCCCGACCGTTTGCCACGGCCCGTCACTCCGACCCTGTCTTATCGCATGTGTCGGGGTTCCCGTCACAGACAGACGCTGTAAAACTGGGGGGTGCGTACCAGGCTGTGCCATCCCCCTCCCTTATCAATGTCATCCCCAAGAGCAGGAGAGGCTTGGCGGAGTCAAGTCCCTGCATGCACGCCAAGGCTGAACCTCACCCCCGAGAGCTCTCGCTTGCACGTGATGGACAATTTATCAGATTATCCCCCAGCCTTGTCACTTGGACAGCCAGGCTGGAGTGGCGGGTGCTGCACGGAGCTCCTCCGCACACACCGCGGCCGCTGTCACCACCATCGTCGTCCCCTCCCGCCTCCCCTGCCCGCTCTCTCAGCCGACCCCGCTGATGCCTCCCTTCTTTTTGGGTTGAGCTATTTCAACTCTGGTGTTTTCATAGCGCACATAACGTTCTCTCTCCCACAAACCAAAAAGAAAGAGGAAAAAACAGCATTTTTCAGCTTGTTTTCCCATTGCAAACTTACTGGGCAGACGCTTTTGAGCATTTTTTGCCAAACACTGAATCTTGATTGCATTGCTAAGTGTCTGCAAAGTCTGTCCAGCAAGAAAAAAATGAATCTGATTTTGCTACAAAAATATCATAAACCAAAATCAGATGGTAAACTCAGCATTCTTCCCACAGCTTCCTTTAATTTTCCCTCTGTTCTTTCAATACTTATGTATGAGTGTTGCGAAAAAGTTGGGGAAGACCAAGAAAGTGTTCTTGTGAGTACAAACGGATAACTTCTCACCACTTACAATCCTGATTTTGTCTGAGACTTTTTAATGCTCTTCTGTTACGAATCCCCCCTTCTCCTCCTTCGGCACATGAGTGACACCCGTCTGCGGATGGCACGGCGCTCTCCGTGCCACTTTTCAAAGTGTGTTTGCTGCCCGTTGCCATGGCAATGATGCTTCTCAATGAACAGCCATAAACAAACCCCATTAAAAAGAACAAAACCCAAACAATCCCTAATTAAATTAACATTTGGCAGCAAAAGAACATTTTTTTCTCTAAATATTTTAACATTTGTCATAAGCCCATTGGCCACGTCTGTTCATGACACTCACTCCTGGCCTCCGCTGTTTACATGTTCCTCAGCTATAAAATGACCTTCTGCGCTCTGTTTCCTCAGCCGCTTTTGATAATAATCTTCAGTTGCTGAGTAAGTTACAAGGTTTTCTATAAATAATACAATTTCATGAGAAGCCGGGGCGCTGCGACTCTGGAAGCTTGCCCAGCCCGATGCCAGCGATGGTGCTTGTTGGCTATGAAGCGGATGGGCTCTCCGTTCCAACCAGGGCGGTCGGTAAGGCACATCTGCTGTCGGTGCTCGGCACGACCGTACGGACAGGCAGGCAGGTCTCCGACACCACGGCTGGAACGTGTAGCCCCACTTCCCAGGGGCCCGCCTGGCTCTGTGCAGGGGAGCGCTCTGCCCCGTTTGCAGACCTTCGCCGGGGAACCTCGCTGCACCGTGCAAAGCGCTGAGGTGCAGTGGGGCACAAAGGGTGTTTCAGGCAGCCCAGACGGGGCACGGGAGAGGATCCCCCCACCACCGGCATGCTTGGCTTTCCCCAAGCATCACCAGGCAGCACCCGCTCACTCCCAGCCCCACATTTTTGAGCATCCCTCCTGTTCCACCTGTCCCACCAAGGCAGGCTCCGCTATCCCTCCCCAGCACCAGTCAGTCCTGCAAAAGCTCCTCTGAGACCTCGCAGCTGCTGGCTGTTTGCCGCCCTGCCAAAACCACCACCTGAGGCGGAGATCTCAGCAGGGATCCCGCTTCTCCGTGAGTGCTAAACAGATCTCAAAGCAGAGCCTGTGCCAGGGCGACGCTGGGGCGGGGGCTCGGACGGGACTGCGCTACGTTACATCCCGTCGCAGGTGACGTGTGAGCGACAGGCGCTGCTCCAAAGGAATTGCGCATCAAAGGGGTGGCTGCTGAAATGGAGCTGGGGGTGGTCTTGCAGCGGAATAGGAGGGGCAGGAGGAGGAGAGAAGACAAAAACTGGACGGCCCAAATGGCACGCCACTTTTCAAACAGTTCCGATGTTTTTACGGAAACCTGTGAAGACAGACAGTGGTTTCTGTTTGGGCATGCCGTAAGAAGGAAGGCGCAGCATGACAGCCCAGGCACACGCAGCAACGCTCGGCTCCCCAGCTGGCCTCTCCGCATAGGTATAAAGATACAAAAAGGGTGAAAGTGTGATTTCGGTCTTGGGTGCCTAGGGACGGTCCTGTTGTGCCTGTACCACACTGCTGAGGCCAGCTGGGGTGCCTAGGGGAGGCTGAGCAGCGTGGCCAAAGATGCCCTGGGGGCAAAGGTGCCTCTGGTGCGCTCCGGGCCGCGTTCGCAGCACAGGTCGGCGCAGGAGGCGGCTGCGCTGGGCTGGGCGGCTGCTTTAGGACTGTCCCCATATACTTTGCTTTAAGGAAATGTCCTCAGATGCCTTTTTTGTTTTAACTTGTGCAGCTGCCTGGGTCACGTTTCTGCCCCATCCCGGCCGGCAGCCGCGGGTGCGGCCACGGTGGCTGTCCCACCACCGGCTGCGACCTCCCCTCCCTCCCCGTCTGTTCACCACTGCCCAGGCTGAGCTCTCTGCCTCTGAAGATCATTAATCATAGATATAATTTACTGACAGCTGGGTCATGTCCCGCTAACTAAGTACACCTTGTTTGCCTCAAAATGCTAATCGCTCCTCTGAAACATTAATGAGGGACAATTGGTATTAAGCCTAATAATCGTGTGTGGTCTAGTTACAGATTTATTCATACGAACCCGATTCCTTTGTCATGGTAAAAAGCAGCAAAATCTGGTTGTGCAGAGCACCTCTCTGTATGGCACCAGCATAACATGCCAGCTCTGAAGTGTTTGTGTATTGATCAAATGACCGTTGTACAGTTTTCCTAGAAAAACGTGGAATCTGTTTCCACTCTCTTGGCACAGATCAGATGGCACTTTACTCTCCAAGTCACCTCCTTGCTTTCAATACAGTCATTAGTGAAATCACCTGTTTTTCAGCCTGGGAGAGAGTTTGTGCCATGACGTGTGAAGTGGGCATCTCCTGCAGAGGCGAAGTTACGGTGCGGGGGCCAAGGACCCCCGGAGCTGGCAGTGCCAGTGGGTCTGTGCCACGGGCAGCGGCCGGACATCCACCCACGATGGGAGAGCACGCAGCCGCGGGGAAGCCTGCGTGGCTTCTGGTAAGCCTTTGACTTTTCTGCAGCGAGTACTGGTGGAGAACACGAGACAAGCACATGACGAACGCTGGCTGGGGTGCGCGCTGTAAACACGCGTCCTTCGGGAAGGAACAGAAGGAAATTGAATTTGTTTCCAAAGATTAATACTCTGAGGGGCTGAACTGCTCGGTGTGCGTCGGGGTTGCCCTTGTGCTCAGCATCCCGCTGCCCTGTGCTCATCGGCTCCGGGGGACGGGGTGCTCTCCTGCCCCGATGGGACAAGCTCTGCAGGGGAAGGGTCCCGGCACATGCTGGTCCCCGGCGCTGGAGCGATGCGCAGAGCCGTGCACGCTGCCCGAGGGCGGGTTTCATCCCCTTCGTCAGCCGCCACAGTCCAGGCACTCTATTAAACCTTCTCCTGGAGTACTGAGCTGCTTCCCTATTGGAAATCGAAGTCTTGCTCCGCTCCCGGGAGAGTCATTAGCCAAATTCCCATTGACTCCTGCTGCAAGAGGATGGGACCCCGAGTCTGTTATTCTCTTTTCCTGAAAAGATCAATTATATGGGGAAGTTTCCACAAGGGAGAGGGGGAGGGAGGCAGCAAAAGAGTGTGTGTGTGTCTGAAATGTCCTGAATGACGGCAATGTTTAAAGGGCCTTGTTTCAGCCCAGACAAGACCATCTTTTGAACTCAGCGGGACGCCACTGTTCGCTGCTATTGAAAAGCCATTTGAAACCATCGGATCAATGTAGTGTTTTTCAGCTCCACTTTGAATGAAGCCATTTATTCCAGCGTGTTTCATTGCCTTCCCTTCGCGCGGGAGCTTTCCTGCCCGCAGTCGCTGCCGTTCCCGATGGGCCTTTTAAAATAGCCATGATGTTTCACGTGGAAAATGCGCAGGGCGATTCCTGCGTCAGCACAGCACACGCGGCCGCCCAGCACGGGGAGCTGGAGGGGCCGCAGCCGGGGTGGGACCCGGGGATGGGAACCCCCTGCCCACGCAGGGACCCCCGCACCCGGCCGGAGGGCTGCCAGGCAGAGCCGCTTTGGGATCACTTGCCCACAACCAGCCTTGCGCTCCGTCGATTTGGTGTGAATCTGGTAGAGACAAAACAACGTGCATTCAACCGATACTGCTCACGTACGCGTGGGGACGTCCGGCTCCCTCTCTGCTCTTGCTGGCTCCAGGCAGGAGATCGCCTGCCCGAGGTCCCTGTCCCTTGCTGACAGAGAACAAGAAACCTCGTCTTTATTTACCAAACTGTTGCATTGTGTTTAACTTTCAAACAGCAGATATAAAACCTTTCACCCGTACAAACACAAGCACCGGCACCGACCGCCTCTCGTATCAGCGTGCTGCAGACCCGCCGCACAGCAGATTTGTTTAATGACTGAATAGGTTCGGGGGACAATGCGGGGAAAACAAAGGTCCCCGCTGCCCGCCGGGACGTGCTCCTGCTGACAACCCAGCCGGCACGGCTCCTCGCAGCGCCCGGCACCCCGACCCGGCAGGGCAGCCCTTCACCCCGGCTTGGGGACTGGGGACAGCCGGGTGAGCCGGGGACAGCCTGGATGCTGGGGACAGCAAGGGACTGGGGACGGCCGGGGGGGCTCCTGGCACCCGGTTTGGCTCATTTCAGGCGTTCGTTGCACGGGTGTGTTTCCAAGGCTGGTGTAACCCTCCTCAGCCCTCATTGTGTTGTACAAAGGCGTCGCATTTCCATACTGTACTGCCAGGGGACGTGTCCTGCCGTTTCCAAGTGACTTTTCGGTTGTGTTTTCCTGCTCATGCCAAGCAGGGATCCTCCTGGGCTCTCCTCCGGATTTTTGCTCCTTCTGCTGGAGCAGGAGCGTGAAAGAAGGAGGCTCCACCGGAGCCACGGCTGCATGGGAAGGAGAGTAGGATCCCAACCCGTGCTGAATCTCTGGGATAACAGCGAAGAGGTGAAGGAATTTTTTCCCTGAGCAGCAGAGCATGCCGCAGGGAGTCAGGGCTGAGGTTTAAAACCCATGCTGCCGCACGCAGCCTTGCTTTTATGTGGTTTTCCATCTCCATTTAAAATCTGCAGCTGCTCAGCTGGCTTGCTGGAATACCGATGGCTGGAGGACACGGGAGGGGAAGAGGATGGTGAGCACATCTGAGATGTTAAACGCGCAGCGGCGGCCAGGAGCGGGGCCGTGCCTGGCAGGGGAGCAGGGTGCCTCGTCCCCACCGAGCAGGGTGCTGGCCCGAGGATGGGCGAGCCCATGGGTGCACCCCAGCATTGCAGCGTGGGGGTGTCGGGGTCAGGAGCCACCGTGGAGGAGCAGGTGGAGTAAATCCGGGGAAACCGCTCACTGCTGCTGTCAGCAAGTTGGGCAGCGCGCGAGTCCGGCGATGGTCAGAGAAGACGATTTGGTGACCCCCCAGCCCCGTGATCTGTCACACCGGGGCAAAGCAACCGGGAAGACCCTCGGCCAGAGGAGGACCTGCAGAAGGAGACGCGTTGTCTGAGCGGGTGCAGCTGCTCTTCAGGCTGAGGGATGGCAGCAGTGAGAGTTACTCGATGTGATCCTCAGGCACCGCTCAAACTGAGCTTCAGCCACGCTGAACTCAATGGGAGGCTCTGCTTCTGCTGACTGCACTCGCGCCGGGCTGGGCCTGGGGCTTGCAGGAAAAACATATGAGAAGCACTGAAACCCAAGGATTTTTACATCTCTCATACAAATAAGTCATGCACCCTCCAGTGAAATAGTGGTTCTGTGCCGAGGAGGACTCCAGTAAAACATATTTCACTCTATGCATTAGGCAAAACCAGTTTGTGCATTAATTGGAAGCAGAGTAGTAACAGCGCCTAAACCTGAGTGTGGGAAGCTCCTGTGTAAGCAGTTCAGCGCTGCAGCCTCGGTAACTCAGCTGAGTTATAAATAATCAACCACCCCACGACCCTGCATCGCACACGCCAGCACTGCTCTCATTTCAGAGCGGTGCCGGAGCCAGCGCGACCGGCAACGCTCCTCACCACGGCCGGAGAGCCAGCTTCCCCAGCTCCCGCCATGGGCTGCGGTGCCGCCCGGACTCCCCTTTGCACAACGTAGAGGGGAAATGCAAGTTACAGGAGAAATATCTGGGCTGTGAAATAGCCAGCAGCATCCAGCCGTGAAGACAGAACTTTGCAGGTGGGTTCCTTGTAACCCGGCATGAGGCCTCGTTAGGGGAATGATGCGAAAATGAGCTGCTTTTGCAGCAGCCGTTGGCACACACGCTGTTTGTTTGCGGTGGTTTTGGATTTAGGTGTTTTTGTTGCTGTCACTAACACACTGATGGCGTGCCGCTGCTGCTTGGAATCCGTTCAGCGATAGACCCCGGCTGCACCGCTGTGCACAGAAGCAAAAAGCTGGAACTTCAGCAATGATTTCAATCTTCAGCTCAGCGAAGGACGGCCTGGTGGCACAGATTTAGATATCAAAAAGAATGGTGATAATCTTATTAATGGGGCTTTTCATCTCCTTTGAGTCTTTACTTCGCAAAGGAAGAAATCTAGCAGGTGGCGGTCGGGTTTCGACTCTTAGACTTATTTAATACTTGCGCAGCATCCTTCAGGAAGAAGGGGGAAGAAAGTCCTCCAGGTGTCAAAACGAGCCAGTCAGGCATTATACTGCAATTAAAATGAACCGCTGAGAATCGGCTTTTAGCACATACACTTGATAGTTATCTTGAAGAGTTTAAGCCGTGTGGCTAAAGCCCCAAATGTGTGGCTGGGTTACTGAGCTCCCATTTGGTTTTGCAGAGCAGAGGGCTGATCCCGCAGAGTGTCCCCTGAGGGCTGTCCCCATAGGGATGCTCTCCGGGGCGGGGGGGGGTCCAGCCTCACCCTCTTTCCTGCTCCAGAGGTGGGAAAACCGCAGGGACACCCCTGCGGGGTGGCAGGACTGCGTCAGCCCTGGCAAGGTTCCCCCGGGCTTTGTCTACAGGTACATCCCAGAGTCAGGACACGACCTTCTGGCCAAGGGTGCAGGTTTTCTAGTGCAGGGGCTGAGCTGAAAACTGGCATAAAATCATTTCTGTTTGGGCCGGCGTGAAAATTCCTGGATTATTTTTTTTTCTCAGGGACAAAACACTCTGTTTCGGGTTGGCTGAATGGTCCTTTGAAAAGTACATCCATCTAATAGCCGAAATCTTTGCAGTTTATATTTTCTCCTTTTTTGTATTTGCCCTGGGCTGAATTTGACAACTGGCTTGCAAATAATTTTGGCTGTTGGAAATTTTCCTGTTCATCCATGAATCCATCCTCCTGCAAAACTGCTTATTGCACCTATCAGTCTCCCTTTTCAGTATAGGTTTTCCTATGTTACTTGACCTGTGTTTGGAAAAGCGTCCATCTCAGATCTAAATTTTTGGTCTGTTGTTTAGGTGAAGGAAGCGGACATGGTTTTCCAGGGTGGCCCCTGCGCACCAGCCTGCCCGCAAGCTGGGGATGAGGCTCTGCCTGCGGCTTGGGAAGCGGCGGGCAGGCTAAATGAATGCCAAGTAAAACCAGTGAATAGGAAAATAATGGAGTGATCCGGGATTTATAGCACATCCTAGAAACGTCTCAATAAATTCTGGGGTCCTCGCTGTGCCAAGGATGAAGTGTTTCAAGGAATCTGGCCTAGAAATAATTTTCTTAAAAATCTGCTGTTTTTTTAAATAATCAAAATTCTCTTAATTATGCAAATTAAAGTTACCGAGGAACAATTGCTTGATTAGACCAGTCGGTACTGACCTAATAAATTATTTTGAATATTTTTTACAGGAAATTGATTTAATTGAAGCTTTTGTTAGTCACCGCGAATGTGCTCGGTTCATGCCACAGCACCCAGGAATTTATAAATGGGCTCCGAATGTTGTTCAGGCACCAGAAAATAAACCTCCGAGCTATTTACTACCTCTATGATATATAAAGTTTGCAGTTTTGATTTTGTGTGATTATGTTCAGCAATGGTGACCTTTAGAGGCAACAATATTGAAGTGTAATGAGGAGATGTTTGATCACTGGTATACAATGAGGAGTTGGCGTGACTTCTCCATTCCTTCCCGGAATCTGTGAAATCCAGCTGACAGGCTTTAACCTTTAGACTGCTGAAGGTATAAAATGTATGGGGATTTAGCCTGTTTATACACCATGTTAGGTATATGAAACTTTATATCATTTCTTCCACCGCTCCATGCGGGGATATTGTATGTTTAATAACAGCGACCACTGGCCAATATTGCACCGTGCAGCGGGCGCTCACCCGCGTGCCGTCGGCGGGAGTCTGCCGTCGGCTACCCGTCCCTGCCCGCATCGCCCCGTGCCCCGCCGTGCCTGGCGACCTCGCCGCAGGGCTGCTGGACCCCGCTGACGCGTTCACCCTCCGGCAGCCCAAACACCCGTCCTGGCCGCCTTTCCCTGCAACGTTGCCTTCGTTGGGTGTGCGCAACCCTGTGCCTGCCCAGCCCCGTGCGTCACACAGCGGGTTGGCGGGGAGGGCTGTCTATGAACTGTAAATTCTCTCTCTCGGCGAGATTTAAAAGTAAATAGACGTTATTCAGGTTGATGTTTTGGCAGGAGATGTGAGATTACAGACTGGGAATCCAAACACCTCACATGGAGAAGAGACTGGAATATGAAGTACTTACAGATCATGAGATTATCTATTTGCTAATTATTCATTAATACATATTATATATATACACAATGTGTGTTCATATACGCACACACGCACAGGCATATACCTATATATATAAAAGTATATATAAATGTGTGTTTATATATATAAATATACACATAGGTACATACGTCTGTCTATCTCGGAGAGTAAGAAACCCTAAAAGTGCGGTGTGAGGTGGCAATGTGTTCCCCCCCAGAGGCAGCGGTGCTTTCAGAGGTGCAGGGAGGGTTTCCTACAAAGGGCGTATCGTGTTGCTAAACTCGTAGAGGAAGGGACCAAGAGCCTGGGGAGCCAGCAGCCTGCAGGGCCGTGCCCTTTGGTTAAGAGCGTGTCGCGCCTGCAGCCGAGGCGGGCTAGCCGGCGCCCGAAGAGGAGGCAGGCGGATGCTGGGTCCAAAACCACCCCAAAAGCGCTGCTGTGAGCATAAGGCAGGTGCTGGTGCTGGCGAGGGTAACTTGGGACAGGGCATTGGGAAAATTAGTTTTTGGACCTTTTCCCCACTGAGGTTTAATTTTCCTGGTTTAATGCCATTCTTTAGCCAGCCCAGCAGAAATGGATCTTTAGAGGCCGTTCCCAGCCGTGTGCTACGAATACCGTGCGTGACAACAACAGCTATAGCAGAACCAAAGCCAGTCGTGCGTGCCCCCCTCTGCGGGTAGCATCCTTCCCCCCGGGGCTGACCCGCCTGCCTCGCCCCGCATCCCCACTGCCCACCCTGCCGCGCCTGCTGCTCCCCCCGCGCCTCAGCAGCCCCCCGCAGCCAAGGCTTTTGACTTTTCAAAAGTTAAATTGAGGGCAATACGTTCCCTTCATTAAGCAGTTTTTTTCTTGGAGGAAAGTTAGAAGCCGGGGTAACGGCACACAAGGGGACTCTCAGCTGGAGAGTGACGGCTTTTGTTCATCTAGCAAGAGGTCCATTAAATGGGAGATGTGATGCCATTAACTACCTGTTTTTGACAACGTTACAGCTGTGGAATAAGTGTGGACAATCCTGCAGTTCCTGCCTCACCGTGAGTTTTGTGGTGCATACCCCTCTTTACAATATTGTAGAGGTTTTTGCTGCTCTGTCCTGAGCAGCGGAGGTGGGAGAGGCATCGCGGGGCTGGAGCAAGGAGCAGCGGGGATGGGAGCGGGAACAGGCAGCAGGAATGGGCAGCGGGGATGGACAACAGGGATGGACAGTGGGGATGGACAGCAGCGATGGACAGCAGGAATGGGCAGCGGGGATGGACAGTAGGGATGGACAGCAGGGATGGGCAGCGGGGATGGGCAGCGGGGATGGACAGCAGGGATGGACAGTGGGGATGGGCAGCGGGGATGGGCAGCGGGGATGGACAGCAGGGATGGACAGTGGGGATGGGCAGCGGGGATGGGCAGCGGGGATGGACAGCAGGGATGGACAGTGGGGATGGACAGTGGGGATGGGCAGCGGGGATGGGCAGCGGGGATGGGCAGCAGGGATGGACAGTGGGGATGGACAACAGGGATGGGCAGCGGGGATGGACAGTGGGGATGGGCTGTTGGCTCCATGGCAGAGTGGGGCACCCCCGTAACACTGGGTACGTGCTGGTCACTTTGAATTCATCACCTTGCAACAACAGGTTTTTCCAGGACGGCCATGCAGGGAGCATGTTTTCAGTTCAGTTTACAGGTGTGGGTGCTGGTGGAGGGAGAGAGAGAATTTGCAGCTGATTTCTCCAGATGTAACAGAGCAAATGTTAACAGGAGCAGAGTTGTGAGCAAAAAATGGCGTTTTTTTTTCCCTAGACTCTGTTTCTGCTGCTTCCCAGGAGGATGCACAGGCTCCTGCAGACAAACGTCAGCCGGTCTCTGGGTGGTTATTTTGACGCAGGAGAACTGGGAGAAGCCCTGGGGGTGCTTCTCTCTCCCACCCAGGATGGCCGCAGAGGCCAGCCTGAGCTTGTTCCGAGGTTCAGCTCATGCTCCCAGCAAAGCCCATGAGTCCCTCCAGGTGAAGAAGAGCCCCAGGGTGTAGGGCTGGTCCCTGTGCCACCGTGGAGGAGTTGTCCCTTCTCCCACCAACCCATGCCAATGCTCCTCATCCTGTAAGAGCGATCACAAAAAAGTTCTTCACTACGTTTCTTTCCTTTTAGGCTTTGATTGCATAGCAGCCCTTCAGCCTGGAAAATTACACTGAGCAAACCAACAACGGCGAGGAGCCTGTATTGAAGGGGCTGGAGGCAGCGCCCGCCGCTCTCAGAGGAGCAGGAGAGCCCGGCGTCTACGCCAGCGCTGGAGGGTTGTCCCTCCAGAGCCAGGGCAAGGTGCAACTGCAGACAGGACCCTTGGGCTGCTTGTCCAGCGGAGGCGTGGCAGCCAAGTGAGCAGGGTGTGCTGGAAATCCAGATTGCCAGCTGATCCCGTTCAGGGGATCCTTAGCACAAGTTTCACGTCAAGGTTTGTGAAGCATCTGACGAAGCCGCTGTCGGAGGTTGCAAATACTCTATTGACCAAGGCAGTCAAGGTGCCAGGCACTTCGTGGTGATCGAGGTCGTGTCAGACCGGCGCCTCGGCCACCGCCAGCTGGGTGTGATGCTCCTCCTCGGGCAGCTCCTGGAGCCGGGCAGCGGTGCGGGCAACGCAGGCAGCGCGGGCAGGCGGGGGCTGGCAGCCCTGCTCCCCTCCGCGGGAACGCCAGCCTGGCTCATTGCTAACGATCATCCGTAATAACTTGCGAGAGAGTTTGGCTAATGAAACAAAGCGGAGAGAAATGCAGTTCCAAAAAGTCTGCCCAGGACAGAAGACGTCTTAAAAAGCGGCAGTATTTAGAGGCTTAATTAGTATATTGGGTCATTATGACACCCAGCTCGTTTCATTACCCTCCTAATGCATTATTAGATGGCAGTTAAATACTGTCTGCTGGGACCGGCGAGTTTTCCTCTTGTCTTGCTGGTCACAGTGCCGGCTCTGGCCGACAGCTTACCTGTAGCGAGGAAGAAATGGAGCCCCAATTAGAAAGCTTTCAGCCCAGCACCCATGGAAAAGCCAAAAGCTGATAAAGGTCAGCGTGAAATTTGAATGACAGGGCTAAAGTCTTTTACTCATAATTTTGTGTTTGCAATAGAATTCAGAGCAATTCACAGCCTTAAAGGCCTTAAGTGAGAACAGCAATTAATTGTAATGAATAATCTGACAAATCTGGTTGACATATGGCTGCTAATGCCCTCCTTTCTAGTGGGAGCAGTGGAGGGATTAGATTAACTCAAATGAAATCTGGGACCGCCATGCCATCTGCATGTTCAGTGAGGAGCGGTACACGTTAAATGGTGAGTGGGTAGATATCTGTCTTGTACTCATCCCTCCCTGAGCCCTCGGCAGATATGGGAATAGCAGTTTTATTATTGCGCCAGCTGCCTGTCAATCCAATAATACCGGAAAGTCATATAGTACAACCTAGAAAGCTAATATAGCAAAAAGCTGTTAAAAATTAACCAGACAAAATTAACATAAATTGATATATTCCTCTGTTTATACAGTGTGTATTTCCAGTTTGATTGTGCTGATGAACACACTGAACGGTTGTGTTCCCTTCCCCATGGTGACAAGCAGTGCCCGTAACAGGGGCACTTCTCCGTGACTTGCCCGGTGTGCTTTGAAGGACGGACCCTGGGGAGGAGGGGATGGGTCCCGTCAAGGGCCCTCTGCGTGAGACAGGGGGTGCCAGCACTGGCTTACGCTCCCCCCCAGCTCAGCCCAACCTCAGCCCCACGCTGGGCTCGTTGGGCTGGAGGCGTTGGAGGAGAGCATCCCGGGCTTGGCCGGAGGGAGATGCCAGGATGCCGGCTTTCCCGAGCGCATGGCGGTGGGGACTCCAGGGGTGGGGAAGGCACTCCCAGCATTTCCAACACCGTCTCTTTTCCTGACATGGACTTATCCGGGGTTTCTTGTTTGCTTCTCCTTCAAGACAGACCTCAGCTCAGGACAGCGTTCCCCACTTCCAGAGCAAGGACAGTTACAGCCGAGTTACAGCCGTAGGCACAGCAGGTTTTCTCTTCTTACAGTGTTAAATCACCAGTATCTCCAAATTTCCACTGTGCTGCCGGGGCTGGAAGCCAGCGGCTCTCCTGCCTCCCAGTTATCCAGGCAGAGCCTGTGCAGACCGAGCCCTTCTGCCTCCAGAGAGAGGAGTCTCAGCCGAGCCAGGTGGCTTTTGTGCACTTTCCTCTCCAAATTACAACTAACAGCCAAGAACAGAGGAAGAAAGTCTAAAGAAAATAGGGGTGAAGAGCAAGATTGCTCTCCACAGCTCACCTCACCGGCTTTTCCTGGGAAGATGCCTTGTCTAAACGATAGCTGACCTGAAGGACCATAAACCCTCCTCATTAGGAATCGGCTGGATGTACTAAATGTCACCTTAGTTTTGATAGAGAAAGTTATAGGCCAGGCAGAACTTTGCCATCAGTCAGCCAAAAGATAATGTGTTTGACGTGATCCACAGGTTTTAGTGTATCGAATGGTCACTGACAAATGGCACCTAAGCCAAGTCTGCCTCCAAGAGCCTTTCCACTCAGTCTCGTGGCGGAGAACGAGAACTTACTGCTCAAATCCATGGGCTGGTCTTCTTCTGATGTTGAACACTCAAGATGTTTGGGAATTGCATTAGAATTTTCTTTTAATCCTTTTTTTGTAATGTCATCTCAGCCCTGCAGTGTCTCCTGAAGGTGTGTTGAGTCGTGCTGCACAGCGGACTGCGGGGTTCAAAGCAGAGTTCCCGACTTTTTTCCCCTGGGAAGTGTTTAGGGAGCAGAGCTGTTTTACACCCCCCAGGCCACGCTCTGCCCCATACATTAAAAAAAGAGAAAAGTAGCATATTTTGAATGCCCTACGCAAGGCTGTGCCACCCTGCCTGGTGGCAGTGCGGTACCCGCTGGGAGCACAGCTCGATCCTTTTACTGGACTGGGAAGAGGTTTAGTTTTGTGAAACCGCGTGGCAGCCAAGGAGATGGTCATTTGGTCAATACGGACCCAAAAGCAACTGAGTTAGCATCCTCTCCAGCTCTCCTGCGCTCCGCTCCGCTCCCAAACTTCATCATCTGTTGCCAGAATTTGAAAATCTCTCAAACCTGACTCGGAAAAACAGACCGAACCAAACCGAACTAATTCTGAGTTTGTCTAAAAATGTTTTAAAACTGCCAGTTCCTGCTTTGTAGCCAGACTTTGGAGGCGAGGAGGCCAAGGGAGGGATGGGGCATTGCCAAACGGGAGCGCCTCGGCAGCATGGATGTAACACACAGTCACCTCTCCTCCCCGTGGGGTTGCAGCGCGGTCTCCGGACCCACCGTTCAAACCCTGTTCTTCTGTTTTAATAACCGTCACCTGGCTTAAAAATTACGCTTAAACTTAAAAATGCAAACAATACTACTACTTCTAAATTTATCTGGTTAATGAAGTCACTACGTAAATTTAGCACATTATTTTTTGTTATTAATTGCTAACAGTGAAAAGGGCTAAATTCAGAATAACTCTCTGTTTCAGAGACCTAATTGCCAAGGACCTAGCCTTAATATTAACTAGGATAATTATTATGCAAAGCATACCCACCCAGAATGTTTGCATAGCTATCACAAGCGCTTTCATAAATGATGCTTTAATTAGTCTTAATTAGAATTTGTTTAAGTCAGCAGGGAATGCAGAGCCCGTGAAATGATGTATGTAATAAGCATCAGGCTCACTTTTTACTTGGGGAATAGAGCTGACAAAATCACATCACGTTAAATTGATTCAGTCAGAATTAAAATTCTTATGGTATTAATTAAATGGGGGATCTCATTAGCAGGCTGCAGGGTGACAGAGTGACTCTTTGGCGACCAGATGTGAAGAAGCAGCACCGAACAAGAGCACCATTAGACCAAAAAGTCGCCCTATCTGAGGCGCCGGAGCCGCGGTGCGGGGCTTGATGCAAAGCGGTACAACCCCGGCAGTAAGACATCGGCAATTTAGAGCACTTTTCAACCAGTCTGGCTCCTTTCAGCCAATGCAGCACCATAAAGCAAGGATTGTTGGGATTTTGGAGGGTGGTGTTGGCTGCGGGAGCCCATCCTGCCGGCGGGGCCCCCGGGCACCCTTGGGTGCTGCCTGCACCCAGGCTCAGCCAAAGCCTCGGGGTGCCCCAGCATTTGCCGTATCCACCCCGGCACCCTCTGTTGAGACATTCCCAATGTCCGTGGTGACTCTTACACACTCTGCAAACCACTCGTAGCAGCCGGCGAACCTTCTCCTATTTATAAGCCAGATCCAACTTTGCAAGGCTCGTCAAGGATAGATGATATTTACCTCCAATTAGCATATGTTTTGTGAATGGCAAGGGGCACACGCTGCTGCTGTGTACGCTTTTGTCACTGGTAACCACTCACCGGTTTGATTTCTCTATCCTAAATTTAAATATTCCAAACATAAGCCTCCCTCCTTTGCTTAAAATTAAGAATAAGGTGATCACAGTGACACGATGTCTCTGAAGGCGACGTGAACGGCAAAAGGAAAAAACCCTGTAATGTTTACAACTGGCATTTTCTTGTTCAAAAGAGTGGGCCCCTGGCATTTTTCTGTATTGAACCCAAGCCTGCCCGGGAGGCAGCGGGACAGCACAGCTCCTCCACCGCCGCGGTTGACGGGGGATGCTCTCAGCTGCCATCCTAGCCAAAATGAAATAAGATCAAAATTCCCCTCGGAGCTGTACTCATAGAGCTGTTGGGCCCAGGGACCAGGAGGTATTTCTATTTCTGAGGACGCTCAGGAGCTTGCAGATCACCAGGAGATGTTACGTGCCTCCCTTGGGGCCGTCACTCAGGACCCCCGAGGGCCCACGGTGCTGGCCGGGCTGTTGGTCACCAAAGGTGGTGGCTGCTGGGGGAACGCAGCCCGGTGCAGCAAATGCTCTGCTTTTTCCTGGTGGTCTCGTGGGTGCGTGTCTGTGGAAGAGTGGGAAATCTTGTCTCTAGATGGGAGTTGCTCCGTTTTTGTTAGGGAATGAACCGCTGTGCCCACGGGGCTCAGCACCAGCTCCTGCACTGGAGAGGGCTGGCGAGGTCCCTCGGTTACAGGGCGTCTCGCTTGCCCTGCTGATGGGAGAGGGCTGGAGGCAGGGCTGAGGCTGTGCAGCTCATCAAACCAAACCCATTCCTTCACTCGGCACTGCAGAAACCCATCAGGTTCATGTCAGCACATTGAAACACCATTTCAATGAGTGCAGGCTTTTCTTTGAAAGATGCTGGCCTTGAGAATTTTTCTAATAGTCTTATTTTCGGAACATTAAGGGCTTATAGTGTAAACTATTTAAAAAAAAAAAAACCCACAGCAAGCAAGAGACCCCAAAAGAGCAAGCTTTCAAAATTAGGTCTATATTTTCAGATTTTCCATGACCATTTTATTAGTTAATCACAGCTAACTGAGTATCTGCAAGAGCTTTGAGGTTGGTTCCTCTACAAAGAAAAAAAAAGGGAGAGTGTTTTTGTATACACACACACACACACACACACATATATTTAAATTTTATTTCATCTGTATTTTGGCCAAACTTCACTCCGGAGCCAACTCCGTAATCCCATGGGCGGCTCCCCAGCGATCTCAGCCGTTGGTAGCATCAGGACCCAGGTGGGGCAGTGCCATGGGAAGACCACCACAACGGCAGACCACCAAGGGCAAATGGAGTTACGTCTGCAGCAAACACGGCTGTTAGAAATGCCCCAATCCCAAGGTTTTTGCAGGAGCGTCTCAGTACGCGATGAGGCGCGGCAGCTCTGCACGCGCGGTGCAGGTGCCGTCGGTGCTGTTCATTTGCTCAGGGTTTCCCTCCCGTCCCGCTGGCACCCCGTCCAGTGGTGCCATGGGCAGCACAGTCTCGCTCCCCGCCCAGCAGTGCCACAACACCCGTCCCAGCCACGCCGGCAGAGCCATGAGCTAAAACATCTTGCCATGGCTCTCAGCTTCCAGAAATGGTCCGTGTCCGGCATGGGGTGGGAGCTCAGATGTCCCCACCACAGGTGGGCTCGGGCAGAGGCAGCTCTCCCTGCACCACCACTTACAGCTAGCTCTCCAAATTCCCACTCCTGTATATATTTATATATATGCTTTTTTTCCTTAAAAAAAAAAAAATCTAAAATTTGGATCATAAAAATCCCAGAGATGTTTTACTCTCTGAACGTGCTTCAGGCACATACACAACAGCGCTTCCTAAGCCTTGCCTTGATCGTTATTTAAAGTTTCTGGAGGAGACAGGCGCCCCAGCTCGGGAGACCCATCCTGGCCCCGGACCCACGGCCCCGGCCATGGGCTGCCCAGACGATGCTGCCTGCAGCTGCCCGCGGCACAAAAGCTGCCGGCTGCGGCGAGGCTGTTATTGTAATACCCTGACCTGCATGCCCGGGGGGCAAAAATCCTCCAGGCTAATTAGTCAAACTAACCTCTCGTTCCCAAACCTACCGCCTGGAAATGCTTGGGACTTTACCAGCCTACGCCTCATCAGTATTCGGCTTCCCTGCCAAAGCGCGAGAGGGGGTAGAAAAGATAACCATAAGGACAAGAGATAAAGAGGAACTCAATAGGAAACAAAACCAAATGCTCCTGTGTCTGCGCTGTGGACCCCTCCTGCCATTTAGATAACCTCTGCGCTGGGCCAAATCTCCTCCCCGCCGCCCCCGAGGCTGGCAGCGGAGGGCTCTGCGAGCGCGGCCATGCCCCCTGGCCCCCACCGTGCTGATGGGCCACCGCCACCGCCGCCATCCGCGCTGGCGCCCGGGACCCTCGTGCAGCCCTGCTCTCGGCTCCATCCCAGCCGGGCTCTGCCCAGGTCAGCTCTACAGGAGCGCGCGGATGGAGAGACAGGGGTTTTCTGTACGGACTCACAGGAGCTGTCTTCTCGCAAAGCAGAGGCATTGGGATGAGCGCATCCCCTTGTGCGTAACAGCAGCTCCTGGGATTCCCGAAGTTTGAATCCGAGAGGCATCGGCCAGCACTGAAACCTGGCAGCGCTGCCTTGTCCCGGTCCCGCTCCCGGTCCAGCCTTGTGTATGATGGCCACCAGGACCGGATCCTGGGAAAACCAGCGTACAAGCCCTGGTGTGCATGCTCCCGAGATGTGGCGGTGTGGGGCTTGTGCACGCGTGCGGACGGGGCGATCTCATCCCTGAACCACGGGCAGTACTGATGGCACACGGGGCCATGGGGCACGATCCTGGCACCGTGGCGGTGTGAGCACGGTGACAAGGAGCACTCCACCCCGCTCCAAGCACCACCTCTAGCTTACATATATATAGCTATTTCAGCTTTGCCGACCATAAGCTGTGCTTTTTTTCTCAGCAGATATTTTAGGATTTAGCTGAAATCAAATATAGGTTTTTTTAATCTAGTCTAAACCTACTAAAACATTCACTACTCTTACTGCCTAATACATTTATTCATGGCCTATATATATTCTCCGCTATAACTAAGCTCTTTTTTCATGTCTTCATTTTTAATAATATTGCTTATGTGAAAATTGCTGGATAAATTATTCAATTCTCTCCATAATCTAGTATATCTGCAGTAAAACTGCTAACCTGGCTCTGTCAATACATTCATAATAATTTCGGTTATTTGTCTGTGTTCCTCTCCCCCGTCTTCTCCATGCCCCCCGCGGGCTGGGGCTCAGCCCCTTGGCAGAGTGGTACCACGGAGAAGTATTTTTCTCTTATGAGACGAAGAGAAGCTGCCACGTCGCTGCACAAGTCCATATGCATTTCACGTGAAATTTCATTCGTGTGTGTAACTGTGGGGTCCGTACAGGTAATTCATTACTCCCACAATCACGGGTCTGCAAAGCTTGACCACCTGCTGCAAAAATACCTGTTTTAGGGGGTGCCAGCGAGGGTTTCAGGTGAACCCCCTCCCTCGTTATGCACGGTGCAAATTAAAAATGAGACCAAGTGCTCAGTTCCCCCTTCCCCGGCGCTGGATGTGGCCCTGTAGCTGACGGAAGAGTCCACCTTTGTCGCACCCAGAAACCCACTCCACCTCTTTCTCAGCATCCTCCATCAGTTAAAGATGTCGAACTATAGTAATAGAGCCATTTAAATAAAAAAAGGGCAAATAAAATGCTGAGAGTCAGTTTGATCTAACTCAACCTTTTCAAATGACTACACTAATTTTCGACATAGGAATTTAACTGTGTGTTTGCCCCCCTATAAACAGGACGAATAAACACTATATCATTTTTACACTTGAACTGTATTATGATTTTAATGCAGGCTCAGGTGAGACGAGGTCAGAGGATACAATTAAATGGATCTGGTACCATCTGGAGATTAGGGTCTCTTTAACCATGCTTGGGTGATTTATCCATCAGCAACTCATGTAGTGCTTCATAAAAACTGGTTTCTGTTTAAAAAAAGATATTAAAATACAGCGTATTTTTAAAATTAGAGACTAAAATATTGTGTAGTTGCAGGCAAGCAGTTTATTTCTTAACCACTGGAACAGAAATTCCTGTATAGGAATAAATCTACCGATACAAATTTACTGTATTTACTGATATTTATACCAGGCTTCTTTGTGCAGGGCAAAAGAAAAACAACCACCAAATCCCAAGCCCTTTTAATGCCTAATGAGGCAGGCTTTAAAGGGGTCAAAATTCCCCGAGTGGAAGACGATTACCTGCCTTCCTGAGAGCGAGCCTGCCCTCCCCGGCATCCCCGCTTTTCACTCAGGGATAGCCTTGGGAAGAGGCTGTGCCAGGAGAGCAGCTTTATTGTGGCAAACAAAAGTTGGGAGCCTTCTACCACCTTTTATTGCAAGGCTGCAAGTAATAGTCTATGGCATTAGCCAGAATTTATTTTGTAATGAAACAAAATGGGTGTAAAATCAAATATTTAAACTGTCAACTTTCAAAGCAAATGAGTGGCTAAAACCCAGTTTAATAATTGATCCATCAATGTGCAGATCAAAAGCTAAGGCCAAAATTAAACAATTATTTTTCTGAAACTATATTTGATTAAAAATTTCCAGAAAGAAAAACAATTCAGCCATTCTTCTGGACAGTAATTTATACAGTTTAGTGATCTTGCTGTCAATAATATACAAATAGCACTAATATATTACTATAATGCTTCATTTTCATTAAGACATCTGCCAAGTTCTCAAAAACCTTTTCCATTTGGGACTTGACTTATAATTGCATAATCCCTTGGGGGAGTTTCAATATTATTTTAATCAATTTTAACCACAATACACAATATGGATGATTACATTGCAATGTCATTTCCAAAGTTACTTTCCCCCATTACTCATTTGCAAGGGGAGAGGACACTGGAAATGTTTGTGAAAGATATTCCGGTAGGGAAACAAATGACAGAAACGCAGAATTAATTTCTCCACCTTTCAGAAGAACGGCAAGGCGAATAAATATGAATTTACATGAACTGAGGGTCTGCAGCGAGCGTCGCCGGCATCCCTGGCTCTCACAAACAACCGCGGCGGCTGCTCTTTGCCGACCCCTCCCTCCTCCCTCGCCCCCCCTGCCCCTTCCCACCCAGCCAGGAGCACAGGCTATACCTGAAAGAATTACTGCTGATAAAACACAGATAATTCCTGTTCTTCCTCTGTTCTGGACTGGCACGTCCTTGCCACCCAGAAAGGCAGTATCACTGGGGTGTTATTTTCTGGCTTGCTTTGTAAGATTTTGCCAGTGCAATCTTTATCTCCAGTGACATGATGGGAAAGCACATTTATTGGCGTCTGTTACCTCCTTCTGCCCCCAGCCCTGTGTTTTCCCGTGTTCTCTGGATACTGAACTTGCAAATGACCTACTCCTCTTTCTGCTCTCTTTGAAGTTCCCAGAGAAGGAGGGGGGGCCCACATCTCTCTCTCCTGTAGTAACTGATCCACCAACGTGCAGATCAAAATGCAAAGCCAAAATTAAACAGTCACTTTTCTGAAATTGTATCTGATTGAAAGTTTTCTGAAAGCAGAACAATTCAGCCACCGTTGTGCCACCAGCGCACCACAGCAGGTTTGAAACTGGAGAAACGTGCCGTTTAGGGTGAGGAGTGGGTCTGGAGAGGACATGGGGTCCACAAGGAAGTTCACAAGGGTCTGGGGAGGACTAGGGGGTCTACAGGGAGGTCCTCAATGGTCTGGGGAGGACTAGAGGGCCACAGGGAAGTTCACAAGGGTCTGGGGAGGACTAGGGGGTCTACAAGGAGGTTCTCAAGGGTCTGGGGAGGACTAGGGGTCCACAAGGAGGTCCTCAAGGGTCTGAGGAGGACTAGGGGTCCACAAGGACATCCTGAAGGGTCTGGGGAGGACTAGGGGTCCACAAGGACATCCTGAAGGGTCTGGGGAGGACTAGGGGTCCACAGGGACATCCTGAAGGGTCTGAGGAGGACTAGGGGTCCACAAGGACATCCTGAAGGGTCTGGGGAGGACTAGGGGTTCACAAGCCACAGGGAGGTTGGAGGATGGAGGCAAAGGCACATCAAGGGAAACATATCGACAGCGTTTTAACTCTGCGGTGAAAAAGGAGGGAAGGCAGTGGAAAGGGAGGGTGCTCCAGCTGCACTGCTCCTGCACATATTTAACATGCCAGCTCCTGCACAGCCCAAACCCGCCTTCAGACATGACCCTGGCAATATTACAGTGGTAATATTTTCACAAGCATGACCTCCTCCGAATCTGGGTCTCCAATATATTCTGAGCAAACATGCTTTCCTCCCTGTCAGGCACACTGTAGATATCTTCTTTCTCCACCTGTTTTTTCCTGAATGAGCCTATTCCTTGGATATATGTAGGTCTTTCAGCTGAGGCATGTTACGTACACACGGTGCGGATGGGGAACTGACAGCTGTATTTTAATTGTTGCCACTAAGGTGGATGTAGTTTCTTTATAAATGTTGGCGTTAATCTCAGAGTAGATGTAATGTAACGTAACACAGGGTAACTCCTCTTTACGAGGCTTTTTGCATTTCCTCCTCTTTGATGGCATGGAGGCTGGTGACTCCATCGCTGGGAGGAAGGCCCCTCTTGCACAAAAGGATGAACTCAATGTCTTCTCTACATAAACAAACAAACCCAACATCCTCCGAGCTGGTTTATTTATGCACTGAATTATTTCTCCAATGATTTGCAATAAATAAAGAATTCGCTATCGCAAAGACCTAGAGTGTGGAAAAGCACAGGCAGAAACACGCTCTCTTCCTCTTGCCCAGCTGAGAGTCAGTGGTTTGGGTCTTCCGTGTACCCCAGAGAGCTGCACTGTCCATTGCTGACACAACTGTCACTAATAGGGAAAAATAGGAAATTGGAACAGGTCTTTAAAAATTGCTTTAATGTGATTTTTTAAAAGAAATGACCAGGAACGCTTTGTTTTCACGAAACTATTATTTCCTGCTATACTTAAAGAATCTCAGAAGTGTTGTCTGTGGTATAAAGTAAAAACTATAATGACTTATGTAGTATAAATTAATCCACCACAATTGTCTGCCCAAACCCTCAAAAAGAATTGTCTGCCCAAACCCTGTAAAAAGAAACGTAGCACTGAAGTTATTAATGGACTCCAGCCCAACCCACCACTTTGAAACAACACTGGTTGGGTCATTAAGTGAAATCACTTCTAAAAATACAGACTGTTTTTAAAAGTTGCATTGCAGCCTGTAAGCAGTAAAAAGTACACTTTCGTGCTCCTTATTTTAAAACAATAATATCAGAGAGCAGCCAAAGGGTGTTTCCTAGGCGAAAAGCGACAAATTTGAATTCAGATGCCGTCTGTCACCATACAAGAAATACTTTTCCCATTTTCTCTAAATCTACGAAAGACTCAGAGCAATCTGAAACTTGTTTAAGGCAAAGCCATGGCGTGTCACATCGAGAGGTTCTGCCGCAGCCTGTCTGTGGCGACTGCTGAAATATATTAAAATGAGACCAAAATGCAAGAATGAAGAACTAGTTCCTGCCGAGAGAGAGAAAGGATCTTGGGAAAATGGGACTGAGACATTAAAGCAGGCCAAAATGTACTCGTCTGAGGTTTTGCCGAGTGCTGTTGGTTTCCGGAGCCTTTGGATCAGGTGTGAACTCGTTTTAGGACTTCTCGCCTTTGCCAGCGCGGGATGGGTCTCGCCTTCGCCATCCTTTCACCTGGGTGACTGACAGCGGGTTGGTTTTTTCAGCGTGCTGGCTGATTTAATGCTTCTGTTGTCCTGACATCAGCACCGAATCCTGCATATCTCCGTAAAACTTCAGCTGAGAGGAACTGAGGTGCCTAAACTCCTTTTAGTTGTTTTGGGAAAGTGGAATTTATTTTTTTAGTGAGAAGTTCACCAAATGTGATGAAATACCTTTCTGTTGAAAACAAAACCCCAAAGTGAAGACTTGTGAAATGTCTCTGCAATGGCACAGGCTGTTTGGTTCCATGAAATATTCCATTTTCACAAAAGAATTTCACTGATAAAATATTTCAGTTTATTATGACTTTTAAAAAAGGGGAGTTATTTCAAAAAACGGAGCATTTCAGCCATGGCACAGTGCTCTGAAGCTGCCCTGTCCCTCGGGCAGGATGGGACGTGCTCCTGGCTGTCACTGAAGGCAGAGCAGGACCACAAATACACTGAAAAAAAAAAAAAAATCTTTTTACGCACGCTTAGCCAAGGTTTTGAGGCCAGCTCCGCTCTGAAGTGAAGCTGGTTAGATGGGGATGTGTGAGCCCCAGCGCTCAGGCTCCCAGAGACGCTCTGGCTTCTCCGGATAGAAGCATTACAGCGCGGAAGGAGAAGCCTGGACTACTTAATAAACATGGAAAAGGCTGCTGTGGCCAGGCGCAACCACAGAGAAAAATCATTAAAAAGTCATTTCCACCAAATGGATGTTTTAAAAAAACATTTCTAAGCCCTACCTATAGCACTTTGCATAATTCCTCCCTGTTTATGAAAATGAAATCCCCGAGAAGTCTGTGTTCAAGCCCATATGGTGGCTGATGTGATATTTGGCATAATCGCTGAGGAAAATATGGCACCGCTAATTTGCCTATCGGCCCCTGGGATGGGTCCCCTGGCAGCGCCGCTCCACGCTGTGCGATGCGAGCTCCCCGTCGGAGCCGGGGAAGGGCAACAGCAGCACCAGCCCCGAGCGGTGCCTGGGGAATTAACGAGCGGGGGAATTAACGGCCCCCGGCTGCACCGACGGCCATCGGCTCCTGCAGCCGGTGATGTCCCGGGCGTCAGTCACTGCGCCCTAACGGAGACGTTGCTAAAAGGGTTAAAGAAGTTTTGACTCTTTTACTACATCAATACTGTCAGTGGAATGCATTTTGGATCCCTCTTTAAAAGACATGTAATTGCCTCAGATTCTTTATATTATCATAACTCTTCAAAATTGATTGGTTTTAGGTTTATGGAAAAATATGCAAATGCGCAGAGAACGACACACATTCCTCATTGTGGGTATAAAAGTAGTTCACAGAGAATCCATCTGATTGAGTTTGATTACTGAACAAAATCTAATTATTTTAGATACACGTTCAGGCTGTTCTGGAGAGGCATGCTGAAGAGAAGAAATATTTGGTATACGTGAGTGTTGTTTGCCTGCTCAGATTTGTTTATTCACATATATTTTGACAGTCCAGAATTTTAAGTAATTGATATCAATGTTCACTCTTCAAAGTAAAAGAAACCAATGTAATTGCAAAAGGACCGATGCTGACGGGCTCGTGTGTGTGTTTCCGCAGCACGTATGTGACTTCAAAGGTGTGCTAGCAGTGCCTTTTGGTTTAAATCACCTTCTGAACTCCCTTTTAGCAGGTTTTGTGCATGGTTTTGTACATGCACATGCATGTTTTTGTACATCCCCATGCAAATTTCCATGCCATGGCATTTCCACCAGGTTCCCGATAGCTGGGAGAGGCGGATGGGGATGCTGGGCACAGGTACCATGGCCTGGGACATCCCCCCATCATCCCACCCCCCGGCACCCGCGAGTGCTCAGCAGTGTACGGCACCTTATTACTGATTTATCATACATGCTTAAACATTAATTCTGGAGAGGTAGGGAAATGATCGAGCCAACGTTTTGGCCCCTCCTGGGCCTTTGTCAAGGAGTATTTATAAGTCTTAAAACAGCTTTGAATAATTACTAAATCCCTCCCTCTCATAAACAATTATCATCCTTTCCCAATTATCTACTCAATTATAATCTACAAAGTCTCTTGCATTAAATTAAACCATATGTTCTTCACAGTTGCTTCTAGTAGGAATACGCCAGTCTGCCTGGCCCTCCCCAATACACAAACTTTCTCTCCCCAAAATCCCTCCTGAAAAACCTCCCCTCCTACAGCGACTGCAAGGACCAGCGTTTACAGACCAAGACCTTCGCCCAGGAGGTCCAGGAGGGTCACGGTCCACCTGAGCTACACATGATCCAATTCCTGAGGCCACCAACCTTCTTTTTCTTCCTTTTTTCAATTCCATTGGTTGAATTGGGCACTGAATTTGGATCTTTTTGCGACTTAATAAGACAGCATGGCTCTTGGGCTCAGGGAGCATGGAGATGCCGTTGTAGGTCTCCGTCTCTGATCAGACTTCAGCAATTACAATCATGAAAGCATCGATGTTCTTCCATCAAAACCCTCTGCCTGCATACCCGGGCGTTACTGAAGTTGCGGCTGAGGAAGGACAGGCTCTTTCCCAGCCACACCAACACGGACGTTGGAGTGCAGTACATTTCTTGGCCACTAGCATTTATATTTCCTTGGTAAGGGTAAAGAATTATCACCAACCCGAATCGTTTCCCCTTGTCCCTTAAGAGGTTGTTTTCCCATGTAGTTAAGTGCCTCTATCGGGTCCTGTCAGGAAAGCAGGACTGCTCAGCATTTAAGGAAATTGGTATGTAATAATTAGGTGTAGAGCCCCTCAAATATACCCTGTTATCAAATACAAAAGAATTACTTATGCATTCTGCTATGAGACCCGTCATTAATTAGGAGTTTTACATATTAATCGCAACACAGAAAGAAACCCCAGTTTTCCTCTGTCTGTGAAACGCTGAGTGATGCTGAGGGTGTGCAGCTTGGCGTGCTGCTCTGGGAAATCGTGGATGGAAAATTTCTGGACTTCAGGTTCAGTTGCAAGAAAATGGACTCAGGTGAGGAAATATCTGGGCTGATTGCCCCACAAGCAAATAAATCCTCCAGCAGCCCTGGTGAGAAGGAGGCCAGCACCTGAGGAGGCACAGCAGCTCTGGCCAGAGCTCACCGGGCCCGTCCCTTGACGTGCCCGTGGGTCAGGACACCTCCTCCAGCACCGGTGTGGAGAAACGCGGGCGGTGGGAGTGTGCTTCAGCTGCTTGCTCCGTCCCTGAGTGCCCGAATGGTACGGTGCCACGCTCGACGAGGGGGCTCAGAGCGTGGGACCCTCGGATCAGTATTTCCATCACGTTAGTGGAGAGGGCAGGTTTTTTTGTCTGAGAGCTAGCTGGCTTCTCTCTGCCTTTTGACAGGTCCCAGCTCTTATGAAACGTTTCTTTACGTGACCAAAGCACAGTGCCTTCTCCATGTGAATATTTTATTTTCTTGCTATTTGATTCCTTTTCCCTCCCCAACCCTCTATCCCTTACCTAGCCAAATAAATTCATTTTTATCTATTAGTTTCACTGGGATGAGCTAGAAATCTTCTTGTCTGACTTCAGTGGTGGATAGGCTTCTTGAATCTCCCATCTACACCTCAGGCGTGTGCCTTCTCCTTACACCTCTCCGTTCCACCAACGGAGAGCCTTGAACGCCCACCTCGAAGCACGGTGGTACCTTCAGTGCCATTACAACAGGTCGACGGCTGTTTTCCCTAGGTTTGGCAGTTCCAGGCTCCCCCAAATGAGTGGGATGCTCTAACTCCCCACTGCTCCCGGGAACAGCTCCTGGGAACAGCTCCCGCTATCAGGGCAAGTCAGTAGGATGTTTGTACTGGTGGGATGTTCATCTTCAGGTCATGGTAACATCACCGTGAAATGTGGTCCTAACGAGACCTATTTATACCAACCATGTTTCTGTTCAACCCTCCCACTGAAGACTGGGCCATGAGTTTGCAGGACTTTAAGAGTGTGCTTAAGCTCATGCAATAGCAGCTGTTGCTTGGGGATCAATGGCAAGAGCAGCCACCTGAAATATGGGCATGAGCTGTGATCTTTGAAATTCGTTTACTCATACACTGTGCTCCAGCTAAGTTCTTGTATGTGGTAGCATTAAATACCTGCTAATGTGGCTTTTTTTAATCCGTTATTTGTTTTAAAGCTGGAGCTAGTTCAAAAGGTAGCCAAAGAGCTAACTCCGCTTACACCCCAGCTGCGCATCAGCGGTGCCATATGTAGCACCAAACACCCGCGTGGGGCTGCCGGGTGTCCCGCTGCCGTTCTGGGGAACCCTCCTCTGAAACTGTTCCCTTCTCTGACCCTCCCTGCGCTGTAGCCTTTGCAGAGGTACATACAGGTTCGTATATGGATGCCTGACCCCCTCCGGGGTTGCCCCTCCATCCCTTTGCAAGTCTCGGTTTCCCGATGTGCGGTGCCGGGGGACGACTGAGCAGCAGGGTGGGTGGGGGAGCTCCGGACCTGCCGAGCGGTGGGACCGCAGCCAGGGCCCGCGGGGACGGCAGGGGTGTTTGCTCGGCCCCAGCCCCATCCCAGCAGACGGGAGGTGGGTGCCGTGGGAAGAGGCACATCTTCACCACATCCCATGAAGCAGGACCACAGCACACCAGTGCCGTCAGCAGAAGAGGACGGTCCCGCTGAGGGCTTGTCTTAGAAGGAGCCGATGCTACGTTTTCATGGACAAATGAGTGACCGCTCCTGTCCAGAGCGTGCCTGTTCTCCAGCACTGTACTCGCCCTGAGGCTCTCTCTCCAAGCAGGGTTTGCTCCTTGGCAGCAGGAGAACAGTGCCCGTGGTTAGGGCAAGCAGCGATGTCACCACCTCTAACAGCCTTTCCTGGCCAAACCGTGCCGCTCCGTGCTAGGCTGGCCAGCGATGCCCTGTTTCACCGGGCACCGGTCGCAGCTCAGACCGTAGATCACCCCAGTTCACCCACTCAGCGGCTGGCTGGTGGCCACAGCAGGTCGGAGGTGACAAAGAGTGCTCAGGTCTTCTGCAGAGACAGAAGGGCTCGTCCCTGCTGGAATGGATACACCAGGCACACAGCCACTGGCATCTGGGAAGCCAAAGACTGGTTTTAAAACCATTTTCTTCCAAAGGCAATTGCTAGGAAGACAGAACAAAACACATAGCATGTCAATAAGGATTTGCACTGTATCATCTATGCCAAAAAACTAACTCAATCTTCTCCACTGCAGTACAAATGAGAATTTATATGCAACTCCCCACTTCAGGTGGGCAATCCAAAGAAATTAACCTCAGGAGAAAATTGCTTTTTTCTGGCTTAACACATAGCTTATTATCATGTCAGGCAGAAGAGACAGTGGGGAAAATGCAAAATCACAGGCATGATACAACAGTGCATCCATATATTTGCAGCTAAGGCACCGCTTATTAGGAGAAATGTTTAAGTTCAGAAGAGCAGGGTTCATTCTTTATGACAACAGACAGAGACCGACAGTGTCAATCCTAGGGGCTAATAAACTGAACCATGCAACAACACTTCAGCCCAAAATAGCAAGTCTAGTAGAGAAGATGTACTTGTACTGCTGACAGTAAGTTGTGGACACAGTGCTGTTTCCTGCAAATATCCCAAAGCACTTTACAAACCGGGCAAAGATTTCTGTCCAGGGGAAAATAAGAATCAGAGCGCGTGAGTGCAATTCACCGATTGCACTAGTTGCATTTGCTCAGTCAGGATATCTGTCAAGATAAGTTTGATCTCATTGCTGCCTGGGAGAACGCTAACTAGGACTCAGGCTTGGGAAGGCTGCAGTGTGGGTGTCAGGCAGGGACAGGGGACACTGGGTCACTGGAGCGGATTTTTGATCCCAGGGTGGAAGGGGACATGCTTTGTCTGCTGCAGCCATCCGGAGGTTTGTCATTCAAGCACCCAGTGCTCTGGCAGGGTCCAGCTCAAGGCAAAGTCCCTGATACCACGTTTCTGAGAGCAGCGAGGTACCAGCGATCCCCAGGGCCAGGCAGCTTTAGGAGCTGTTGCAGGATTTGGCCAGGGAATTTGGAGTGGGAGAGCCGGCAAGGAGCAAACCCATTACAAGGGCACGAGCCTGCGCCTGCTGCAGCTCCCCACGCTGAGCTAGCTGGGCTTTGACGCTGCCATCACACCGAGGTGAGCTGCACTAGCTTCTGGGTGGAAACTGGCCATAAAACCCCGTCATGTGGCTAAATTTTGCTAAGGTGACTTTTCCTGTTTTCTTTGGCTGTTTTGCTTTCCTTCCTTCCTTCCTTCCCTCCTTCCTTTCCTCCCTCCTTATTTCCTTCCTTCCCTCCCTCCCTCCTTCCCTCCCTCCTTCCTTCCTTCCTTCCTTCCTTCCTTCCCTTCCTTCCCTCCTTCCTTCCTTCCTTCCTTCCTTCCTTCCTTCCTTCCCTCCTTCCTTCCCTCCTTCCTTCCTTCCTTCCTTCCTTCCTTCCTTCCTTCCTTCCCTCCTTCCTTCCTTCCCTCCTTCCTTCCTTCTTTTCCCCACAGCAGCACTCAGAAGTCACACAGCTCTGGCAGGACTGTGCTAGAAGCTATACAAAAGGAGAAGTAGATGAGAAATTCTCCCCGTTGCCCCACCTGAATTTAAACCTTCCAACAGGATCAGTTTTTATTGTGCAAGTTTGGAAAGGGACAGGGAAGTTGGCATGAACCTACGCAATGCCGTCGGGTGGCATGGGGAGAGTCCCGCCCGGCCTAATGCCGCACGCAGCATTTGTGACAGGAGGGGGTTAGGAGCTCTGCCCCGAACCGTCGCGTTGCAAGCGGTGTTCCCCTCGTTTCCCTTGCAAGCAAAACGTGCGCGATCATTCAGCTGCATGACAACTGCTGATCAACACCAACCCTTGCTAAAGCGGTGCTCCCGGTGGAGGGCTGTATGGCCCTGGGCTGCTGGTCCTCTCCCTCATCGGGGTGGCCACTGCATCCACGCGGGTCGGTGCCCCCTCGCCCGCCGTCCCCCCAGCCCCGGCGGGAGCTGCCTGCATACAGCCAGGGAGCGGGGACAGATCCCGGCTCTCACACAGGCCATTGCAAGGCAAGGACTGCCAGGCACAAGGGATGCTGCTGTGCTGCCCGCAGCAGCGGGACGAGCCGGCATTTGGTACTCGCCATCACTGCGGTGCATTTGCCGACGTGGATGGAAGTGTCCTTGCGAGACTTGTCTGAACCCAAACCCCACCGGGCTCCTGCAGTCCAGTCTCGGCAGTGATACTGCTGCCGGTCAGCGTGCACCCTCCTGCTCCTCCCTGCTGCTCCTGCCACCCGTGCCACCGGCGTGGGACATGACCGTCGGGGGGAAAGCAGGTTTTGTGCCTTCCCCGGGCAGTGTGAGACAGAGCTTGAGGTTCTGCTGCCCACAGGCTGCCCCCATCGCGGTTCTGCTGCTAAAGAGGAACGCAGACCGGGACGCTCAAGCCAGAGGTGACTTTCCTGCTATGTGAGGGATGCCGGAAACCTTTCTTCAGAATGAGGAATAATAAAAAACGGATGGGAAAGCTTGCCCTCCACGATGCTGGTGGTGCTTGTTTATCCCCAACCCCATTTGCGGGCTGGGCACTGGCTGCACAAAGCGGAGCCCCTGCGATCCCCGCCGGGTACAGCCGCAGGTACACGTCTGTTTCTTTCCGGAGGCGCCTCCGCAGCCGAGCGAACAGCTCACCAGAGGAAAGTTGTCACATTCACTGATTCATCAACTCTTCCTCCGGCGGCAGCGGTACCTGTGCCATCTGTGTCGAGCACTTACAGGGAAACCTCTCTGCAACTGCCATACAAATCAGGGGCACCGCCAAGGTCACGCTGAAGGGAATTTCGGGACACGGGGAAGATGTTCGGCGGCGCGGCGGTAAGCAATAACAGCATCCCTGCGCGAGTCCTCCCGCATCCCCGGCTGCTCCGCCCCAGCCTCGAGCAGCCCGGGCCCCGCTGGGAAATGTGTATTATGCCTGGGTTAATTTACTGATTAATCTCTAGTCAGTGGTTTGTGCTTTCCCCAGATGGCCAATTAAAATTTACAACTGGCAGAGCAGTGCCCTGTTGGCAGGCTGCTGCGGGGCCGCGGCTGGAGGCAGCGACAGAAGGCACGGGCCCACTTCTGCCTTTTTTTCCTCTGCTGGCTTTAATCAGAGGGCAGAGCAGCCTCCACCCCGCCGCCGGCACAGCCCCGGCACAGCCCCGGCACGGGGCACGGCTGGGATGGCGGCGCCGGGGACGGAGAGCGTCCTCCTCCCCACCTGCAGCCCCGCTACTGCCCAGTACCCCTCGCTTCCCCACAAATGTGTAAAACATCTACAGTTGTTTGCATAAATCAAAGTGCTGCCTGTGAAGGGGGTAGTAAGTGATGCTGTGATACGCATAAAAGACAACATACTGTCACAGCAATAGCAGGGAAAAAAACCCACAGAATTTTATCTTTTGGCACTCAATACAAGCTGTCTTGGAGCATCCACCCAAATAAAGCACCGCACAAAGGAGAAGCAGGCTTTTGTGCGATTCTTTGTTCTAAAGTTACGTGTTCGCTTATATGTGGGAGTCGTCTAGGCTGGAGGACTCCAAAGCAAATTATTCATCAGGACCAGCTGATTTCCTGAAGAGGCCAAACATAGCAATGATGATGTGCAGTATCACAACAATTTGCTATTTTCAATAACTGTCCTCATAACACTCTGAGAAATACATAGTGAAAATAGACTGCAGAAAACGCTGCTTTCGCAAGCGCTCCCAGAAGATATTGCAGTTCTCTATTTTAGAGCAAAATTTCCCTGCTGCTGCTTTTTTTTTTAAGAAGACTTCATGAATATTGATGGTAAACATAATAACAGCAATACTCAGGAGTATAGTCAACTCTTGCTGTACAATTCACATAATTCCCCTTAAATTAATGGGAGTTACACGTGTGCCCTGGGTACAGACTGCACCCCCATGGACGTGACGCTGAGCCGTCAGCTCAGGGTACACAAATACAGCAAAGCACACCGTGCCTTCCCAGGCAGGAGATCTGCAGGATCAGGCCCTTGCAGTTGTTTTGTTTTCCTTTGGTTTTAAGGTTGAATTCAGTTGGGTTGGACTGCATGAACCTGCGTGTGCTCCTGCACGGCGTAATCGTTGCATTTTGCAACGCAAGCACCTGAGTTAAACCCACTGTCGGTTCAATGTATAAATTCCCACACGACCGTCCTCTTCTCGCTCCTCTGTTGCAAAGCTAAGCAGCAGGTTCCTCTGCAAGCGACGGCAGCCGGCGGATGCGAGGGCCCCGAAAGGACGGGGCATGGGGTGCCGTGAGTGCGCGGATGCGAGGGCCCCGAAAGGACGGGGCACGGGGTGCCGTGAGTGCGCGGATGCGAGGGCCCCGAAAGGAGGTGGCACAGGGTGCTGTGACCACCCGGCTGCCCAGCTGCCCGGGGGCCGGGTCCCTCGCCCCGCTGACGTTGGTCAGTCGGTTACACCACCTGGTACTATTGCTGTTCTCGCACGGGCCGAGGGCACGAGCGCTTTGACTGAAGTGAGCACGCGGAAGAACTTCAGACGCAAAGCCGTCTCCAAAACGAGCACAGTGACAGTATTGTCCTGCGACTCGTGATCACTGGAACAGCGCTGGGAAGTAACACAAAACGGGCAGCAGCATGGGTGCTTTAAATGTTTGGGATCAGTGTCTCAGAAAATGCTTTGTACCGTACTCCCTTTTCCAACGCTCTCCAAGGAGCAAAGCTGAGACTATAAAACGGGGACCTCTGAGCGCATAACGAGTGATACATTCTTAGGCTCTGTAATAGCTCTGCTTTTTCCGTCTTAAAATGCAACATATCCTACCAAGGGGACAGACCCCAATGCTGGGAGGTTTCTGGCTGAAAGGCGGATCCATGGGATGGGAACCTCCGCGGGGCACTGGTGTCGGGGCAAGGCTGATGTGCCCCACGCAGTCACAGTGTGGGATTTGCCAGCTTTCAGTCGTACAAGGCACCCTGCAAAGCTGTAAAAGCATATTTTACTGCATTTTAGGGAGCTTCCCTAAATAAATAAAATATTTTATTGAGTTCTCGCCCACAAAGGACTCATCCCGCCGGCTGAGAGACCCCCTCCTGTGCTCCCGAGTACCCCTGGCATGAACGGCAGCAGAGCAGAGGGGTTTGCTGTCACCCCCTGTGCCTGGCTTTGGGGTGCCCTTGCTGCACGGCCGCACACTGTCCTGGGGACGCAGCGGAGGAGTCTGGGAGCCCATTGGTGCCGCCTACCCCTCCCCGCCCTCGCCCCGCGGCGTGTTGGTGGCACCGGCACACCGTGAGAGCCCTGTGCTTCCCCGAGCCCCCCCGCCGCCGCAGCCAGCGGCGTGCCCTCAATTAGCCTGTGTAATTGTGGTGCATGGGGTGAGGAAGCGACCTTCTCCCTGCGAGCCCCGGAGGACCTGCCGTCTGATGAGGGTGCCCAGAGCAGGGCGGTCAGCCCGAGGTGGGGATCCAGCCGCCGCCGCGCAGGGCTGCTGGGTGGCAGAAGGCAAAGCCCCGGGCTGGGTGAGTCCTCGGGGCAGAAGCGGGGTCGCCTCTCCAACACTCACCCTCTTGGCCAGAGCCTGGATAGGTGTGAGACTAAAATTTGGAAAAGATAAGCAAAGTAAAACATTTTGCCCCAGCACGCAGCCGCCAGTCACATCAGTCGTAATGACATCTTTGGACCTACCTAAAGGAAAGAGAGCGAGTTTGGAGAGCTAGCTGCAGGTCTCCGCTACAACAGCAGCAAAGACTCGTCCCCAGCTCTGACCCACGCCTCTGAAGCGCTCGCGCAGCCCTGAGCCATGGCTTGCTGCTGGGACAGGGGAGGGGGGCTCTCCTGCACCCCAGCTTCTGCGGGCCACAGCGCGGGCTGCAGACCTGCAGGTCAGCTTACTCACTGGAAGACTCCCATTGACTTCGATGGCTCTTTGGCAGCGGCGGTTTTGAAAGGTAGAGGCACCGCAGCGGTCAAGTGCGGAGTGGTTCGAAGATGACTGAATGCCGAGTGATGGAGTAAAGCACTAAAAAAAAGGGCTGAAATTCAAAAGACATCTTTGTCTCATGGAGCATCCCTTGTGGTCTCCCATGGGTCGTGGTGGAAGCAGCATCACTTGAACAGCTGAAGCTGCTGAACTTGATAAACCTCTGGCGAGAACAAACTGGCATTGGCAAGGGTAACAGATTAGTGGACATAATAGGTCTGATTTCTGGTGGTGGGTGTTCCTTTGGCCCAGAAAGGAGACAAGGCTCCCTACATCCCCAGCACGTGCTCACCGGGAAGCTCCCCGCTCTCGGGAGAGGCACAGCTTTTGCCCGCTGTAACCATACCGACACGAAGCGTGGTGGAGGTGGCAGGACAGCTGGACATGTCCCTCGGCGTGCCGGCCGTGAGGGCGGTGTGCTCCTGTCTCCGGACCGTCCCAATCACCGCCCTGACCACCGCTTCGCAGGGGGAGCGCAGGACCCGGCGCGTGAGCAGATGTGACACAGCCCTTGCCAAGGCTGGGGCGAGCCACTCCCGCTCCCGCAGCCCTAATTCATGTCATGATCCAGAGCCCTCCAAAGCCTTCGGGAAGATGTCCGTAGGTCTTGGGGTGCTTGGATCCATCCCTTGGTGTCCGAAGAGCAGGCTCTTTGCAGTGCCATGCGGGGCAGGCGGGAGGAGAGGGGTCTCTCAGGGCTCCTGCTCGGTCCCCAGCGTCCCCGCGGCGC
Organism: Gavia stellata; assembly: GCF_030936135.1. NCBI lineage: Eukaryota > Metazoa > Chordata > Aves > Gaviiformes > Gaviidae > Gavia > Gavia stellata. The sequence goes on along the minus strand of NC_082601.1, from coordinate 1,026,809 downwards.
CGAGCCCGCCCCATGCTACATGCAGAACGACAGGCAGAAACGGGTGTGCTCCTTGCTTCAGATCAGCTCCTGCCTGGCTCTGAACATGGGGAAAAAGGGAGGTAACGCAATCAAACAAAGGCTTGCTGTTGTTCCGCAGAGCCTGCCCGATAGACCTATTCCTCTTCTAACGCGGTGCAGCTTTCTGGGAGTTGCGAGTGCAGGATTCGTGGGAAATGAAAGCGCCAGGGCTGAGCAGAGGTCTCCCGACAGGGCATGAAAATATTCGCATTTCAGAGAGCCTCTCTCAGCAGCAGAAAAAAATCCCGCGTGACAAACCCTGGTTACGCTAGCGGAGCAAACCAGGCTTCAGCACCACGCGGGCTGCTGCTTCACCCACACCCAGCCCCGATTCCCCTCCACCGCCCGGCATCGTCTGAGGCCTGGACGGTTTGGGAATTTGCGGGGTTTTACTTTTTTCCTCTTTTTTTACGGTTAAAAAAGATCAGCATTTTGGAAAAATCCAACACATGTTAATACCGTGACCTGCACAGTTACTGTCAATAGAGATGGGCTGGTGATCTTTAAAAGGAGATTTTCTCAGGGTGAAGGACAAACATGACATTAGAGTCATCAAACTCCCTATCTGACAAGGACATATAAATTGTAAATGGTGGGGGGCACTAAGATCAGCTTGTCTTTCTTCCAGGCACTTTTCCATCGAGTGGCAATCTGCTGACTACCACCTGCACCTCGTGCCACGTGCCGGCAGCAGGGACAGGCACCATTAATGGCAAGGCTGCTGCGGCTTCCTGATGCCCGCCGGTGTCGGCGTCCACCGGGCACTGAGAGGCTGCGAAACATCAGAAAGCTGATGGCCCGATCCCATGGCTTCTCATACGTGTTAAGCACCGGCCCCCGGAAAAGCCCCTGTCTTGGTTTGGACAGCCAGCGGGTGAACATGGGGGTGAGCCCATGGGAGAGGCGTTCCCCCTGCCCGGGGCAGGGATTGACCCCCAGCGCTAAGGGGGATGGCGGCCAGTCCCTCAGGACCCCGGGGCTGCGGGACACCGGCTCTTGCAGCCAGGGCTGGAGCCTCCCACCGTCGCTATTCCTCGTCCTGCGGGTCCTGCCCCAGCCAGCGGGAACACTGAGGGGCGGAAGCATCCCTCCGGGGCAGGAGCCGGGTGGTGGCGGGCAGACCGGGGGTCCCGGCTGGCCCCGGTGTCACCACCCCGGGCTCTGGCCACCTGGGAGCACCCCCGGTTCTCGGAGCAGGGCACCCCCAGGCACAGAGGGGAAGGATGGCATTTTCGGCTCATACCGCACATGGACGGGAGGAACCAAAGCGATGACACCAGGAGAGGAACAGCGGATCACGACACGAAAGGCGTGCCGGCAGAGAACCCAGAACCGTTCAGGCCGGTGAAGTGGGATGAGCTCTGCCCCCATCTGTGCCCCCTAAGTGTAAAAGCCAAGGTAGGTGTGAAAAAAAAAGCCAAGACTAAGTGTAAAAGCCCCCAGAGAGTGGGGGGGGCATCAGGAAATTAGGCAAAATCCTGCTTTTATCGCACTGCTGTAAATCTGCAGGACCCTCACTGGATTTATCCCACCTAAGCTTGAGCATGACTGAGATGAATTTAGTCCTTGAACTGTAATTAAAAATGAGAATGAAATTAGTGCGCTCGCAGAGCCTACGTGTTTATGCAGATGAAGAATGCACTTTCCTTCTGCTCCGCCGAGAAGCTGCTGCCCGGCGAGTAGCATATCCTCTGCACAACCGGCAGAAATTCAGTAAAAACGTTGTTCTTTATGGGAAAACTTTGCACGTATCGTTTTCGGGGAGCAGTGCTGTTCCCAAGTGTTGCTGTAGGAGTTTTGATGGCTGACTCACATTTCACATATCCTCTCTCAGCACCTCAACCCCGAGCCCTTGGCTCTGTGAAGACAACCAAGAGCACCAGGTGATGTTTGTGCGCAGCCGAAGAGCTGGGTGGGTGGGTGATACAGGCGAAACGCAAACCCCGTTTTTTCCCCTGCGTGTCATTAATGTGCTCAGCAAACCCAGCCGTATCCCTGCTATTCTGGGGAGGATGAGCTAATGAAGCCGACTTCCCAATATTAGAGGCTTTGAAAGAAAACCTGCATCTTCCTTCTATGCCTCAGTTTCCCCATCTGTAACATGAGTGTATTTATCAGTGTTTGCGGTTCGTTTGTTTTTAGAATGACATAGCTGGAAAACTTCGGATTCGGGTAGTATCCCTGACCAGCCAGCTCTGCTAGGCATGCCTAACAGCCCCAGTACCTACTGGGGCTCGAGCTGGGTTTGATTTGTGTACGCAGTATTAAATAGTCCTTGCCTGGAAAAAAGAGAAATCAGCTAAGCAGCAAAGGAAGAGGAAGCGGAGAGATCAGAAGTTTTATTATCCTAGTCATACTCAGGGTAAACTGCGGCACCAAGTCCCGCGGAGGGGGGCCGAGCTGAAACACCGAGTAAGAACCAAAACCGCCGGTCTGGGGATTAGTTAGCAAGGGCGGGAGCCCCAGGCCGGGCTCATGTACGGGGTGCCTTGGGAGGCAGTGTCCTGGTCCTGAAGCCGTGCCCGCGTCCTGGCCACGTCCCCGTCCCGGGGGCCACCGCAGAGTCCGGGGGGCCGTGCCCAGTGAGGGCGATGCCCGGGGGGGTCAGACCTGGGATGAAGCGCATCGCTGCCTGGGGACTGCTGTCAAACCAGCCCCGCGGCGTGCAATTATTCTTCCATTTTTGCTGGTAACTGGAAAATAACCGTAGCAGCCGCACTACCGGGATGCCGCCGTGGCCCCCTGCACCCCCTCAGCTCCCCTCACGCCTGCGCGGGCGTAGCACCGCTGGGCACCGGAGCCGCTGACGGGGACGCCCCAAAAGAGGCGGCAGGGCCAGCTGGCACGGCCCCCCCCGGGCGGCCAGGGCCACGCGATGGGGCGCGCATCCGCCTGGCAGGGTGGGACCCCCTCGCCCCCCCGCAGGCTGCCCCCGCCCGGGGCAGCAGCACCCCGCGGGCGCGGGGTCCCTTTCCATAGCGCAACGAGAAAAATTACATCCCAGCAGTGAAACTCGAGTTGGGTGGAGGTGAGGAATTAATCAGGGCTTCCAGCACTCGCAGCAAGCGAACCAAATGTCTTTATCTGCCATGTAAATGCAATAAAAGGATATACGTGTAAGATTACAGAATTTATAGCCTCGAAAGGAACAAAACCCTATAAAGTGTCACTTCTACATAAAAATGTAGCTGCCATCTTCAACATATGTAACCCTCCCCACAAAGAAGTATATGTATCCTATATACGTCTTGTAAACCTCTCGTATATATGTGTTTTATATACGTATGTATTTTCTAATGAATTACATCAAAGGACATTATGGTCTTCCTTTTGCCAGATCTGGCACCTTATCAATGCTATTCACATTTAATTAGTAGACATTTCTTCTCCACGAGCATATTTACTTGAATTCCTTGTTCCTACGGCAACCCAGCCAGCACCACCGCTACAGGAACAGTCTAGACTACCCTAAAAAAGGAATGGAGATTAACGAGCAAGCTCAATATTAAGATTATATACCGCAAAGACTGAGCTTGGCGAGAGCAGCATTACAAAGCAGGCTCGGATAAGACTCTTATTTCAAGGAGCCTATTTATAGCATTGCAGATTTCTATTTATTCAAGGGTACCTACAATATACAGGCTGGGAGAGACGACTCATTTAGCAGTAAGTTCTCGGTAATTGGCTATCAACTCAGGTAAAGGGATTTCTTTTTTTTTTTTAATAATTACAATCCATTTTCATTTTAACATACCTACCAGGGGAATAGCTAAACAATATCCAAACCATTTCTATTTACAGATGCTCTCCTCACTGACGAAGTTGCAGTTTTAAAGCACACAAAATATCTAAATTACCTAATGGCATTGCGGCTGCTCAAAACAGAAAATACTGTTTAAAAGAAGATGCACACATCGCCGCTTTTATTTACATTCTTATTTAAGATGTCCTTACTCAGTGTGAACACTGAAGGCAGATGTTAGAAGACTGATTTGAGATACATATCCAACACTGAAGTCCTCTCCTTCTTCTTTTAGGTTATAACTGTCCCTTTTTTTAGACTGATAAAGGAAAATGCAGAATAAATTAAATAAAGAGGAAAGAGCCATTTATAAGTTACAGAGAGAAGCATCTCATTTAAACATTTTTTAATGCTTAGGGATTCCAATCGTTTTCAAGCAAAAAGTACAGTCTAAATACTTTCACGCCTTCTATTTCCAACCCAGTTTGCACAACTGAACGCCGGAGCAGACAGCTTCGTTAAAAGACATGTACAAAGCGTTAAATAAAATTATTAGCGCGGCGCAAAAAACTCTGACGCATTAATTTTTACAGATCTCCAAAATGTGTTATGGACTTTGGAGGTTAAAACATATATATATTTTTACATGGGGATGTTTAAGGCATTTTGGGGGGAAGATCTCTCCGAAGCTGCGGGAAGCCTCGCAGGGACGTGGTCAGCGGAAGGGCGTGAGACTCTCTCCACCGACCTTTCAGCACCGCTTTATCAGCTCCGGGCTGCGAGCAACAAGTTGAACGCGAGGTGTCCACGCGGCGGCTTGCTTTGTTTTCAGTTCAGTCAGAAAATACTTGGGTGCCAGTCACCTGGCTTGGGGACAGCCGAGCCAGGCTCTTCTTGGGCTTGAATTTCTCTCTCATCTCCCTGCCACAAGCGGTGCCCTCCTCGTGCCAGAGCATCGTGCCGGAGTTGTTGCCTTTGTGGCGATGCCGTACAGGCACCCCGGCGGCTCTGAAGCCCTCAGAAATGCCCCGGTGAGCCGCCCCTGCGGTAGGCAGTCCTGGGGAGGTGACTGCCTGCATTTATCCTCTCAATGCCATGAGTTTAGAGCCCCAAAATTACTACTTTTACAAAAATAACTTTCAGGTGCGACCAGCCACTGTAAACACCTCCAGAAGTGTTTTCACTGCCTTTGGCTTGCAAAGTGAGGGGAGAGAAGAAACTGTATTTTTTACACATTATTGCCCACTTCCCAGTTTTAGTTTCCCCGCAAATATTCGCCATCGCACGGATTAATTAATCTCAGCAACCAACCAGTGGGGCACCTTCTGCCGCAGTCCGTGCCCTGAACCCCACAATCTGGGATGTGCTGCTGGGCTTGTACGGAGTGCCTTTTAATACCAAAGAACACAACAACTTAAATGCCATTCCCTGGTTTTATGAAAAAGCAATATAGGAGAGTAAATAGGGCAAATACCAACAAGGAAGGACACACGAGTAGAATCGAACAATAAATTCAAATAATATCACTAAATCGAAGAGCAGAGGCAGCATCTGAAAGCTCCTTTCTCTCCGTGACTTTTCTGGAGAGCCGAGCAGCCGAGCACATGTAAGAATAACCTATTCTCCTTTCCCATTAACAACAACAATCAAGGCTGGATTAAACCTCTTCAAATAATTCTCCAAGTAGAGATAAAGCATAAAAGAGAGAGAGAGGGAAAAAAAAAAAATCCAATGTATTCTTTCGCCACTGGTAATAAGCTTATGCCTGGAACAGACTTGTTAAATAATTAGAGTTAAATTACCTCCTCTTCTACCACCGCCTTTCTCAGCTTTTCCTCTCTAAGTTGCAGTTTAATGGAGAGGAATCGGTACAGAAACATATGGGAGAGGACGGGGCGAAATACCCGCCTCGCTCAAGGCAGGCTGTGCCCCGTTTTTACGCACGTGCGTAGCTGGTTATTAAGCGCTGTCATTGACGGTCCCCGGGGAGACGGAGCAGCCCGGCCCCGGCTCCCAGCGCCCGTCCTCCCTAAGGCGGGAGGCAGGGACCGCACTGCCTCCGCGCCCTGGCACCACGCACACACATGTACACGCACACACGTGCACACGCACACTCACACGCGTGCAGGCATGCACGCACACCCCGGGACCCGCATCCTGCCCGAGCCCCAGCCCAGGTCCCCGCTCTTAAACAGAAGGCACAAAAAAAGGAATTGAGATTTGCAGATCTGATAATGAGCCAGTTAATGACATAAATGATACCTCAAGAACCTCACTAAACCATCCAGGTCCTACAATTTAATCTGTAATAAATACTCCTGCATCATTGCGAGATGGCTGCTCATAATGGCAAATGAAATATGCTGGTATGATAGGTACAATAAATCTGGATTTTCCTATGGTTCCCTCAGGCTAGAACAATATGTAACCAGAGTGCGCACTGTCAGGATGAGCAGATCTCAAAGCCATCATAAAATCTAAATGGGGACTAATTAGGAGGCCCTTCCCTTCTAGAGTTACTATTTCTATTGACATTTTCCATGCATGAGCCCCTCCATAACATCATAAGTCACCAAGATAAGAACTCCCTAGATTATAGGGAAAAAGCTTTAATGGAGAAGTTGAACTCAAAGGCGATGCATAAATTTTCCTTCTGATACCCCGGGAAGTCTGTGTTCAGTACTTTCTTTACAAACTTTCCTCCCCGGTGCCGGGTACCGCTCTGTCCAGCCCCATCCCTGCTCCCACCCTCGCCCGGGGTGCGGCGGGGGGGGATGTGCCACCTGTGGGGCCCCCAAATACCCCGAGCCCAGCTCCTGGGAGGGCATCACCTTCTCCGCACCCCGATGCCTGTTGCAGGGCATGGGGCAGCAAGCTGGCGGGGCCGCAGGGTGGAGGAAAGGTCAGCCCGAAGACGCCTATGGGGTCCGAAGGTGAGCCCGAAGATGCCTATGGGGTCCAAAGATCAGCCCAAAGATGCCTATGGGGTCCGAAGGTGAGCCCGAAGATGCCTATGGGGTTCGAAGGTGAGCCCGAAGATGCCTATGGGGTCCAAACATCAGCCCAAAGACGCCTATGGGGTCCGAAGGTGAGCCCGAAGATGCCTATGGGGTCCACAGTCAGCCTCCATAGCCCCAAGGGACAAGGGCAACTTGGCGTGGGATGGAGCACTTGCGCTGGCAGGGATTTGGGGCAAAATGCTAGGGGTCAAACAGCAATAACAGAGGCGGGATGGTCCGTGGGCATGCGACGGTGTGTAGGAGCCGTGCCTGGGACAGCAGGAGAGGGGGAGTGGACCACACATCACGTCTTCTCCTGGCTGCAGGGCATGGCCCTGGGGAAACCCAGCACCCCTGACGTGAGGGTGGGCACGTACCCGTGCAAGATCATCACTGCTGCCCCCGTGGGCACCCTCCTCATCCCCCTTCGGTCGCCACACGGAGGCTTTGGGGAACAAGCCGGGTTTCTGCAGAGCCATCTGGGCATCGCTCACGTTGGCAGGGAGCCGCGGACTGGCGCTGGGAGCATCTCTAGAGGCTTCTTCCTCTGCCTGAGCACAGGGGGGTTCAGCAGCGATGGGTGCTCCGAGGCCAGCAACCCGATGGGTGGGCGATGCACGTGAATGCGCGCCGGTCCTCCCTCCATCCCCTTTCACCACATGCGTAGCTGCGCTCCCGCTACCTACACGGGGACCTACAAACACCTGGGCTCCTCCTCAACTGAGCACAGAAAGCAAGATTTATTGGCTGTTTACAGCAGACTTTACATTCAATTTTCCCTTGTCACATTCGCACAAAGTAATTGCCCTGGAGTGTACGTGCATATTCCTGTTCGCTGAAGGTGTGGGCGCGGAGCCTTTTCTGCCCGGACTGATGAATTGCCTCAGGCCCAGCCTCCGGCCACAGGATTTAGGAATCGTCCCACCACCACGATGCCACACGTCGTCCCCATATAAATAACACATACGGGGTCCCCCTATGGCGCTGCAGCCACAGTGCTCTGCCAGGGAAAGGGGTGTGGGAGCAGCCCCAGGCTCCCACGGGCTGGAAAGCCGCAGAAAGATAAAACAGCAGCAGTGGCGCAGCCGGGCGCTCCGACCGGGACAGCCATCTGCTCTCGGCGTCCTGCCCCACCGCCTCGAGCGTGGCACTCACACTGCAAATACCTTCACTAGTGCTTTGCTGAAATACCGGCAGCTTGGCCATGGCAGCCGGATGGAGTCTGGGGGGCCCTGGGGCTCCCACCCCACCGCGCCAGTGGTGCCGGCAGACCCGAGCCCAGAAAAACCCGAAGCGGACAAATACCGCAGAGGAATAATTTACAGGTGAAGAGCCAAGCAGCCTCACCCTCTGCGAGGTCCATGCAAGCGCACCCCCAAGGCACAGGCACCCCCGACCTTGCCCCTGGAAACGCTAACACAGAGCACTCATTTTCCCTTCTATTTATAAATTAAAACAGCACATTATGGGCTCCTGGCTGTTTTGCTGTGCTGTTTTAAAGGTGGTGCCATGCAGTGCCATGCTGTGCCATGCCATGCCAAGCTGTGCCATGCCACGCTGTGCTGTGCCATGCCATGCCGTGCCGTGCCCTGCCGTGCCGTGTCATGCCGTGCCGTGCCGTGCTGCGCCATGCTGTGCTGTGCCGTGCCGTGCCGTGTCATGCTGTGCCGTGCCATGTCACGCTGTGCCTTGCCATGCCATGCCGCGCTGTGCTGTGCCATGCCATGCCGTGCCGTGCCCTGCCGTGCTGTGTCATGCCGTGCCGTGCCGTGCTGCACCATGCTGTCCTGTGCCGTGCCGTGCTGTGCCGTGCCGTGTCATGCTGTGCCGTGCCATGCCATGCTGTGCCATGCCGTGTTGTGCCAATGGGAGGGCAAGGGTTCACAGTCATGCCAGGCGGGCAGCTGGCACCCACACCCCACAATGGTCTGTAAATCCTCAACATTACCCATGTCTGTGACACCCCAACAGCTTCCTCGGTGTTATGTCATGGAATACATTATTTTACACAAACCAACACACGCACATTTACATATGTAAAATTGAAGTGGCCCTGTCGAGCCCAGCTTGGGGTTGTCTGATTATTTGGTATCAGCTTGTATGAATCAGGAAGGACATGTTAAAATCTCCGAAGATTTGTCAAAGGGTCAGTTTTAGAGATCTTCTTGGGCTTTGTAGGTTTCTGACTCTTTATCAGTCAGGTTTTAATCTCTTTGCTTTACTGAAATTTTTAAAAAGGGGTTTTGTCGCTGCTGTTACTTTTTTTAATTCTCAGACGATGACGTGCCCGTAGCCGCTGGAGCTGTATATAATTATCAGCGTAATTCAGCAGTGCCTTTATTAACCATACAATTGGGACAGGTTTCTTGAAAACTCAAAATCTGGCTGCTGGACAGAACTGAACTCCTCGGAGGGTGCCCGGGGCAGGGGGGAGGTACAGTGGGACCCCCTGGCACAGCCCGGGCTCTGCCTGGCCACTGGCCGTGCGATCGGGGGTGTCACCTTCCGCCCGGCTACCGGCTGCCCAGTTACACCCGACTCGATGCATTTCTGGTGCTCGGGAACCAGAGCTGTGATTTTCTCCTCAAGGTTGTCCATTTCTGCAAATTGGGGAAAAAGATAAGAGAATGTGATGCATGCCAAGCATGTCATCAGTGACTTATTCTTCTGTAGTCTTAAAAAATACATTAAAAATAATTTTTATGAGCTTTTACAACTATTTCCCCCCTTGCATACATAAAATAGTAAGAAAATACACTGAGAAAAAAATGTAGCAAGGTAACTTGCATTGTATAGAATACATAATGGCTCCTACCTTTGATGACATTTATCTTTACTCATGAGGGAAGACCTAATAACATGAATTATCAGGTCCCTCCTCACTCATGAAGAATAATGTCATAACGGACCCACGCCATCAGCCATCAGAGGCGTTCGGTATTAATCCTCCTATTGTTAGAGCCGGCGGATCACTTGCCTTTTCATTGTTTTGATGATATGAGGCACGCCTGCACGGAGCGGCGGTGAAAATGCAATTCTGCAGGAGTTTTGACCTGATCGAAATGCTGGAGTTTTCACACATGATTATCTTTGATCTTCAAATGCACATTACATTTTTGAAAATTACTGACGTAGGTAAACAAGCATTTTCTCAAAAACAGCATTCCTGAAGGATGAGTCTAAAGACCCTTTCCTCAACTTTGTGTTTACTCAGAGTTATACAGGGGAAATGAGCCTTCAGAGAATTATTAGAGGGCAAACGAGAGGCAGCCAAGTTTATGAAAAAATAGCACAAAAATGACTGAGAGGATAGAGATCTATATCCTAAGTCAACTCCAGTCCCATTTCATTTTTTTTGAAGGAAGAGCACTGGCAGGTGTGATTTACTCTGTATTTTCTCGCAGGATTTCGCTGAGCAGGGGAGCCGCTCCTCCGTTCCTCAAAAGTAACCCGCGAGGTGCCCTTGCCGCTCCCTTTCGGCCTGCCCGGCGGGAGGGCGCAGGGTGGGAGCGCGGCTCTCCGTCGGGAGGAGAGGGCACCGCCGGCTGCGGTGCACGAGGGGTCCCGGTGCCGCCAGACCCCACCGCTGCGACGCCTTACCCAGCCCTTGCTCCTGCCTCCTGCACTGCAGGGCAGGACAGGCAAGCCCAGGGCAGCCCTCGCAGCCCTGTGCTGCACCTCCCTGCCCTTTAACTGCCTCTTTTCCCCCTTCTACATCATCAGCCCTATGGCAGTATGTAGGGCCACGTATAAAATTCGCTATAAAATTTGCACGCTGCTCGCCCACAGCCCACATGCGCTGCAGGCAGCGGTGGTTTGCCGCAGCCCTTCCAGGGTCCGAAGAGAGCCCGTCACCCTCCTCCCGGCTCTGGTCACCCACCTCAGGTGGAGCACTGTGGCACCCAGCCAACTTGGCATCCCGCTGCAGACACGGCAATAGCTGCTATAGTTCTATCTCGCACTTCTCATCTGAGGATTTTGAAGAGACTCTCCAAGAGCTGCATTTGTAATTGCAGATGAGATTTCCGTGGCAGAGCTATTTTTCCAAAGTTATGCTCAGGTACTTTGTAATGGCGGTGTATAAATATCAAAGACAAAGACCCACTAGCTTTCCACTGAAAGGATGGGAATTCAGGGAAACGGAAAATAAATATATTTAGGATTTAATGCAACACAAATTCTTGGTCAAATAGCTGTTGGGTTTAAACGGATCTGGAAACCGCTTACTTGAAGGTACATGGACAAGGAGCAACACTTTGCTCTCGCACATGCAACAGAGTCCCTGGTATTGTAGCAGGGCCGCTCGGGCCTTTCATTTTAAATATTGCCACCATCGGCTCGTGCTATACAAATGAGGATGGGTGGGTTTGTTCGGTGGAGGAAAGTAATTCAAAAACCAGCAAAACAAATAGGAAAATTCATGAGCAATCTCTCCCTCCATAAATTTCCTTCTGCTTTTTACATAATTGCTCCCGAGGTGAATGAAGGGACCGCGGCCACCCCCAGCGCAGGAGCCATGGCTTGGGATGGCCCATGGGTGCGATGCCCCAGGACCCGCGCCCGGCACTGCTGCCCACCAGGGACGCGCAATGCCCCACCGCACCCGGCAGTGCCCAGGCACCGGCTCAGCTGCCGGGGGATTCGGGCTGCCCCGAGCCTTACGGCTTGGCACCCGGACAGCACCGCCTGCAAGGTAAAAACAAAAAAACCCAAAACTCTCGTAATAGCAGCAACGCTACAACGCTGGTGAAGCTTCTTGTTACCATTGAACATACGTGATGCTTGCAGAGAAGCCCCGGCGATTTCCAGAGCCACATTCCTGAGTGTCCTCCCGGCTTGCCCTGCGCTTCAAGGAGGCACCCTCTCCTCCCGACTGAATCCCAGCCGGACATTGCTAAGGAAGAATGATTTATCAACAGATATAAATCAAAATGACTGTTTAGCAGCGCTGATTAGCTTGGAATGAGTACTTCTGGAAACACAACCGCATCTAAACATGACACATCTGTCTCCACTATCGCGGCATGGCATATCTCATTTTGTCACCGGACCCATTTGTATGTGCCCTTTAGTCCCTCCAAAGCTTTAGAAATTGGGAAGAAAAGAATTTTATCTCATATTAAGGATAATCCTATTTCATATGCAACAAATCCATAATCCAGCCAGTGTAATTCAGGATCACACCATTCGTTCCTGCGGACGCAGGCAATACATCATCGCGGTGCCCAAGGCACGGCAAAGCCAGCGCGTGCCACGGTGGGTGCGGGGGCACTGCCAGCCATTGCGGTTTTACCGCAAGAGCCACGGCATCCTTCTCCATCCTTCCTGAAAGTGAATTAACAAACGAACTAGGTGTACAGTGGCAGTGAAAAAGAGGAAAGCACAAATCCTGAAGGCACGGAGCAGAAACAGATAGCATTGCTTTAAAAACACCGCTGCTGTTGAGCGAACACCACGGAGCTGGCACCCAGCTCTCAGTTTGGGTGTTCGGGCCCCTGGTCGCTATTGCCCAATCACTTGGTGCTTTGCAGCGCCTGGAGCAGCAGCCGCTGGATCACGGAGCACCAGGATCCGTGTGTGCTTCGGGCGAGCTTGTTCGGCACAAGCCCAGCCTCGGGCGCAGAGCAGCGGCGAGCAGGGGGCTGCCCCGCGGGGCAAGAGGCTGCCAGGAGCCCCGGTAATGCGCCACACAATTGCAAACAAGTGGGGAAATCGGTGTTGCTTAGCAATTTGCTGCAGCGCGCTCGAGGACCGTGGAACGGGCGAAAGCTTTGTCAGGAGCTACAGCATTACTATTATTACTATTTAAAGAGCATCCCAGATGTGCATGGCACTTTACGGACAAAAATAATTGATGGTCCTTGCCCCCTGAAGCTGAAATAGCACAAACCCAGCCCCAGACAACAATGAGCACAGCTGCGGAAAGCCAGAGCGCGGCAGCAGCGACGGCACTTGGGAAAGAGCACGGGCTGCACCCATTATCACATCTGCTCTTGCACTTGACCTGCACCGATTGCAGTCACGGCAAGTTTTTTTCTCTGATTTTCACTGAACGCCCAAGAGCAAGGCCAGTATACCGGCTTAAATTATTTTATATCTATCCTCTAACGCTGAAGATGGTGCCCAGGCAGGAGGCATCGCCACGCTGGATGCCAGCGGCGTGCATGGAAAAGCTTCCCTGGGCGGGGATGGGCCCCATGGGGCTGCGGCAGCGCGGGTGGGGCAGGCAGGGTGAGGGCAGCCCGCGCTGCCCGCTCCGCCTGGGCACGGAGATGAGGATGCCGGTGCACCCCGTCGCCCGTACGGCCGGCAATCCCCCCCCCCAGACATTCACCTAACGACTCTGTTACCGGAGCGGTTGGCAAGTTCTGCAGCTTTCTGTGGGAATCACGACGTATTCCCAAGGACTGATTAATTGCTCGTGCATTTTGGGATCGCTGTTGTGCGAGGACCTCCCTCTGCAGCCCCGGCCAGGGCTTTGCTGACCGTGCCTGCCCCTCTTGGCAATAGATGGATTGTTTGCATTCTCACATGGACTAGAATTATTTTAACAGTGGTTTAGTATTTACGGTACAAAAATGGTCTTGAATATTATGACACGCTGCATTTTTAAATATAGCCCATTAGAAGCAAACCAGGCACCGCTCCCTGTGGGCCTCGTCGCTGTCAAGGTGGGATCCAGAGCCCCTCGGCTCTGCGGGAAGGTACTCACTCACTTCAGCGAGGGTTTGCTCGGCCTTTGCCAAGCATCCCTGAGCCCTCCCAACCCGCCCCGAGGACTGTGCTGAGGGGCATTAACGATGTTAACCGTCGCACGCAGGTCAGCAAACCCAACCCCGTCACCCGCTCGCAGGGGCGAGGGGAGGCACGCCGGTGGGGACGGGAACGAGCAGAGGCCAGAGCTGACTGAGCCCCCCCAGGCTGCCGTATGGCTAACGACACAAAGGCAACATCCTAAAGTATTTTGACTTTGTGTTCTGGCTTTGCAACTCTTTGGGGCTATACAGTTTGCATACTGGCACTTCTCTGCAAAAGCAATAAACACACCGGCTATTGCATTAGAGCAGTCTCGGTCGTAAATCACTAAACTGCTCTGCGTAGCTCCAGGACTGGGACCCAAAAATATAACGCAAGCCTGATCCAGAGCACATGTAAGGCAGAAGAAAGCTTCCTACAGCTTTTAACGAGTTCTGGATGGGGTCCCAGGTCATTCTGGTGCTGTTTTGTGAAATTACTTAGATTTATGTCCAGCTATTTAGTATCAGCCTGAAAAAAATTTTAAAAAGACCTGCTTTTCTCAGCTCTGTGTTTGACGGCCACTCTTCCCATCCAAAGATTTTAATTTTTTATCTTGCCCGTTTTTTTCCCCTTTGCACTGATATTTTTTTCTAATTTGGTGATCTCAGCAAGGTGTTTGGGACGCGCTTGACAGAGCATAATATATCACCTGTCGAGAGATCCCCGTTCTTAAAAAGTTGGAATATTACTGGTATAATTGCAGAGTAAAGACTTGTCTGGGGAAGGGGAACTCCTCCGTGCCGTGGGGTGGTCCGGGAGCCCTCCCCCCCGGAGGCACGAGTCCGTCCAGCGCTGGGCGCTGATGGGAGCCTGACAAGGAGTTGATAAACCAGGGCTGCCCTGCTGCTGGGAGACGCTCTATAACTGATTGTTTTAATACCAAAGTGACACCGAAGGGGGGTCAAGTAAATAAATATGCATGCCTCACCAGTTCAAAATAATAAAATTCCAATGTGTGCAAGCCTGCTTGTTGAACATATGTTTGCGGCACGGCTAAGCCATCTGGCTCGATGTCAAGCATTTACACCAACTGCAGTCTTACACTACCTGACAGCAGAAAAGCTTTATTCCCTTGGTGTTTGGGCACAAATGGAGAAATATTATTGAAATGATTATCTGCATCAAGACTCAGATTTGGTTTGACATTTAGCTGGCTCTGTTTAATCCAAAGGGTTGTCTGAATGAATAAAGAGAAGAGTTCCTCCAGAAGATGCTGCAAGCAGCCAGGGAAAGCCAAATGATTAATGAGACTGAAAGGCTGGGTGGACCCTGCCCACCTCCACCCAGACCTCCGTGCCAAGAACTGCATATGAAATTAGTCTGAGGCTGTTGTAGCTTGTCAGGAGGATGCTCACGACCGAAGGGGCTCTATTTTTGGACCTTAAGAAAACAAAAGAAATCACTACGTTGCTTCCAGACGAGAAGGAAAGCTCTGTGCCCTAATTAAAAACAATCTCTTAAAAGTCGCGGGTCATCATCGCACCTCGGTTGGAGCGAGATGCGTTTTGGACGCCTGGTGCGGCAGGGCTGGGGGGAAGCGCCCTCCCGTCCGCTGCACGCCCCGCTCCCGGGGCAGAGCTCCCACCACGGCTTGGCTGAGGGCCACCTAACCCCAGAGAAGGCGGCCCGCTTCCTCTTCTTCGAAAAGTCTTCTGTAGCACAGGAGTGGAGGAAAACAAAACCCCCAGGAAGTTTGGAGCGAGTTAATAAGAAAAGAGTGGGAGCAGGATTTATTTGAACTCACGGGGTTGTTGAAGGCTCAGTCTGACAAAGACAAATTTATCTGAGAAATCAGACATACTATATTTTAAAATAAAATAGGATGGAACTGCAAGGCACAAGGCTCTGATCAGCGTTATGGTCCAGAAAATCATTCTCTTTGGGAGTACTAAAGCGCAACCTCCTTCCCTCTTCCCGCAGGAGACCAGACTGTACTGGGTTTTTTTTCCTTTTTCTTTATATCTCCACTTGTGATTGTTGATTTGGATTTAAAATTAATTTGGTGATTTGAGTTTAATAAGAATGTTAGACATGATTTCCTTCTCACTCTTACTTTTAATTAACTTTTTAATTGAGATTTAAATGAATTCTAATGAACAGAAATGGTAGCCTAATTGATTTGTTGCAGCAGCATAGTGAGGGATGGGTATGCTGGCAGCATTTTGATATATTACTCCACGATGTCAAACAGTTTACAGGTTAATTTTTTGGCAGAGGTTACTTAATGTCAGCAGAAAACAATAATTTACTTTTGATTTATTAGTAAACAGTTCCTCGCAAGTATATGGTCCATGATGCTTAAAGAAACTCATGTTTATGCGCAGCCTTCTTTGCCACCTATTAATGTCTCATTAGGAACCTGTCCGGGTGTTTGTACAGGAACAACGAGGTTTTTGCCCAGATGTGTCCAGAGACGAACAGGCAGCAGCCGAGCAGCGGCGCGGTCCCGGGGCAGGGGCGAGGGACGGACTCTGCGTACAGCTGGCAGGAGGCTGCCGTCCGCTGCTCCGCTCTTCCGACAATAGTAATGTCCTAAAAACCCTTTGTCCCACACACGCCTTGGCAAGCACTTTGTTTCTGAGCAGGTAACCCTTTCACAGTTCTCCTAAATAAATCCAAAATAAATGTATTGTCATAAATAAATGAGAAAAACACGCTCTTTAATCACATAAGGAACAATGAGCAGATGAGGAACTACGTTATGCCAGGGCTGAACACAGGCTGTAATTTCTGGCCACACAAATTGCAGTTTGCCCCCATTACGATCCAGACAGCCCAACTGCACGGTTCTGAAAGCAAACGACCAGCGCGTGATTAATTGCGAGCTCACGGATTTTGCAGCTTCGAGAGTAAATCGACTGCTAAGAAGTGCTAACTTGCTGAAATATAAACTAATTTTAGTCCCTAGATATTAAAATATAATCCATCTTCCTCCTCCGTCGGGAAAGCTCATGAGAAGCCGTGGCTGGCGTGAGGGGATGCAGCGGAGAAAGCTGGGATCGGGCCCCCTGCACGACCCCAGGCTGGGGAGACCCTGCCCGCCGCCGGCCCACCTCAAACCACCAAGCGCCCGAGGCGCGCCCGGGGCTGCCGCACTCCCCGGCAGAAGACGCCTGCGTTTGGCTCAAAGGGCTTGGGCTTCTTCCCGTCCTGGGTGTAAATCAGAGCGACGCTGGACCTACGTGGCTGTAAATGCAAAGCTTGAGAGACATGACTGCAGTCAGAGGGTGAACAGGACGGATGGAAAAGGAGAACGGGGACAGTGCGGGAAAATAGGATGGAAGAGAGAAATATTACCGGCAACGTCCAAAATGCCTTGAAATATAGGGTGCTACCAAATCTAAAGGAATCGGGTTTAAAATTTTCATTTTCTGATTTGTGAGGAATTTGTGTGTAAATGATACTCAAAGACTGGCACGCGTTTTTTTCAGAATACCAAGCTGTTAGCTGGGAAGAGAGATCCATGGAGAACATTAAAAGCCCACGTGCCCCTGGACAGAGGTGGGGGCAGCCGGTCTCGGGGGGCTGGCCGGGGGGGGCTGCGGCTCGACAGCAGTTCAGGGGCTGCAGCAGGACAGTGGTTCAGTGGCCACAGCCTGCCGATGCCGCAGCATCCAGCCTGCGTGAAAACCCCTTCCCTGGCGTGCACGCACCCAGGAACCGTACCTCCGACTGTGGAGAGGCTCTTTGTCAGTTAAATGATATGATTTGTGGTGGCATTAATTATCAAATTAAAAATTTTCGAAACATTTCTGGTGAGCTAGAGCTGCAAGCTGCTGTCGTTACAGCAGAGGATGGTTTAACGACATTGGTGTTCTAGAGGATAAAAAAACTGTCAATTCATTGCTTTCAACATAGGAACAAAGCATAAAAAAAAGGTACATAGCACTTGGTACCCCGGGGTGCAGTGCTGCGCACCCGCGTGAGGGGGATCCGCGCGGCTCCTGGGGATGGACTTTGTCTCCATCCCTCTGCCTCTCCCTCTGGAAATGGAGGGGCGAGCCCATGGCGAGCCCAGGGCTCCGGCCCCACGGGGCCGTGGCAGCCTCACTGAGGGCTCCGACAGCTCGGATCCCCAGGATGATGGGGAGGGTGAATTAACACCGAGTGTGACCCCATGCTCTGGAGGTGTGCAGCTCATGTCTCGTGTTATCAGAAAAGAACACGGTGGCAAGTGGAAGTGGAAACGAAAATTGTTGATATTCCTTCTCATTCCTCTCCCAGATACAGTGGCTTTTCAAACATAAAATAATGAAATTCGTAATCTGCTTCAATATGCTCCACTTAGAGTATTTCGTACATCACAAAGTTGAGATTAAAGAGACAGCCTTTCTCAAATGCAGCTTAATTTTGCTTTTCAACTTCTTAAGCTTCTGTTAACACCTTTTCTGCAATCAGTACAGTATCTTTTAAGTTAATTAGTTCTGGAAAAGAATTACTAGTGTAATTTGTGATGAGACCTCCCTCCCTTTCATTCACCAGACAGAGTAGCATCTGATGTAGATAAAAAGGACCACTGGAGGCTCCTCTGGTGAGGAGAGATGGTTAGAGATGAACTCAGATCTTCAAACCATTTATCCCCCCTTCAGCTCTGTAAGTGGGGAGAGCTCTGAGCTTTTAGCTGGCATGAAGCGTGCATTTCCATAACCTTTGGAGAGTTTCCTCCTGAATTATGTAGTTTCCTATACACCGCGCACCCCTCGCAGGGAAGCACCTCACACAGCGGGTGGTGCCCATTTTTCTTGTGCTGGTGGGTCCCCATGTCTGGTTGGTCTTGGGCCAGCTGTTTCTTCTTATTGTCAGCTTATACACCGCGGAAACAGTGTGGTTTCTGCCTCCAGCAGCTTCACCAAAGTCTCAGACAGCTGCTTTGGGTGGCCGCTGCCCACCCAGTCCAAGGAGTTTCTGCCCGGAGATGAAGGAATCGCTGCGATAGCTCGGCACCAAATGCTCGTGTGCTGCTTCCAATTCACTCACAGAATCACAACAATTTTCCGCAGCTCGTTAGCCATCACAAACTCCTAACTCCAGATTCTGCGTGGTTTCCAACCAGAACCACAGGTTGCCACACTTTTGTTTGAAAATTGTCCAGGGGTATCAGACAAAGCATGCAACATTTGTTTGATGAGCGATGCTGCAAAAGGCTCTGTGAAGCCTTCTATGAAGCTGAGCTGAATTTTGGGTTCCACACAGACCTGAATGGGGCTTAAATATTTAAAATTAATTATGCATATCATTGCTTTGCTGAAAAAGGCTGGATGTTAGCAAAGCTAGAGCTCCCACACCGCACCACCACTTCTAGCTTTGTCGCAATGGCCAAGGAATTGGCCTTGAGTGAATGGCATCCACCGATCTTATCAAATTCCCCATGTGTTTATGTATGTCGGTGTATTTTAACATACAGGAACTATCCACATTGAACTTTCACAACATCTCTTTGACTCACTGTCAAGTTCAATAACGTCAGAGATCAATTGGTAGTGCATAAATTTACCTTCAAAGAAGCCCAAAAGCTGACACGCAAGATGATCAGTATCCTCCTCTAGAACAGTGTTTTATCTTCTAATAGAGAACAGGAGTGACAGTCGAAATTTCCTGCGCTTCCTGTCCTGATGAAAGCCCAGAGACAAAACTGGTTGTCGGCGCAAGTTAGTAACACCCGGGTGCAGCCGCTGCCTGTAAAGATGGGTTAGCGCAGGGAGAAGGAGCGGCAGAGTCACGTCTTGGCCAGCTCCTGGCAGCGTCCAGAGGCTTGCCTGACTCTTAAGGATAATATATTTCTTTCAGGGAAGCTAATCCTGTTAGAAATGTACATAGCAGTAACTTGACAATATTGGCTTCCAATACTAATACTTTGCATTAACATTGACTAATTGAATTTGAATGGAAAGCATTTATGTAAAAACAAAATTCATTCAAGTCTGGGTTTTTTCCCTATAGACCCCACGTATAGTAGTACTCAATCTGTCCCTTTCTACGGAGTTTGTATTTGTTAGTGCGATTACTATCAACTCTCCTGCTTTGAATGGAAGGAGGTTTATTCATGATTTGCAATGGGAGAAGCCTGGGCTATTTGGCAAGATACTGATTCTGACTTAGCTCAATTGTTATGCTAAATTAGCACATAAGCTGGGAGAAACTTCACAACTGAAAAAAATAACATTGAGTGGAAACTGGCTACTAGCTCTTTTAATGAAAATAAAAGTTCCGTTAACCCACAACTGAAAGTAACAATCTAATATTGCCTGACGCTATTATCCAACTTTTCAGCCCCCTTATCATTCCTTAAATGCTACTGACAATAAAAAATGGACTATATTGATCAGAGCTCGACTCAGTTTTCAGCCAGTTGAGAATCCAACCCCAGTCCCTGGTACTTTCTTAACCTGCAAGGGTCAGGGCTCTATTGACGTTCATGGTATAGGGTCGAAGCCAAGAAAGCGATGAGCAAAAGGGGAAAAATCTTCTGAATTCCTGCTGCCGTTGAGGCATCCCACAACGCACAGCAACTCCACCTCTGTAGACCCATGCTTGCTTTTTTTTTTATTGGAAGCTACATGATATGTTTTTGTTGTCTATTCCTCTATTTTTTTTCAAGCTCCCTTTAGGTCTGAATCATTTTCTAAGACTGGTTGGGGCTTTTTGTATATTTGATCTTGCTCAATTTTAAAATAGGCAGGACTGAATTTCTGGGGTGCTCGCTGCTTCATTGAGGAAAACATCTCTTCTACAACTAGATCCTTGCCACCACCACCTGAAGTTTCTGTAAGAAGGGCCCTTGCAATTTTACTACCACATTTTGAATGGTCCTGCGACCATGGTCTTCCATGGTCCAATTCCACCAATAAATGCATTAGTAGAGTATTTAGAAATCAAGGAGAGCCTGTGATACAGCCTTTTTGCTCTCAGCTAGATGCCCAGCCTAGCTGGCAAATAACTACAGAAGGGCATCTGCAGCAGGCAAGTGACTCGCCCAGCTTTCTTCCCGGCTCCCCGAAACCCAGGCTGGTCAGCTGCCCACGCCAGGCACCCACCTCTCCCCATACGGCAGTGGAGGGTATCGTTATCCTCTGTCCTGAGCTCCCAGTGATTCCGGACCCCACGCTGGCGCTGAGCGACGGGCTGCCGGACACCCAGCCACCAGCTGAGCCACGGCAGGAGCCGGCGCACCCTGTGCAGGGACCTACGTGACCTGCTGTATTAACCCATCCAACTCAGCGTGGCGTTTGATCATTAGAGAGGTGTTATTTATTTTTTACATACTGCAGTTAATTAGACTGTCTCTGATTGATTGTGCTGATAATTTTTGCTCCTCCTCAGCCCAGTAATCAACAACTACTTGCAGGTCTTGTGGCAATGCCAACATGCAGGAGTTCTTGGTGTGAAGCCAATTCAGACAGCTTCTTTGGGGTTTTTCTTCTGGATTCCCTTCCCCAACAAGGGGATGTGGCATCTCCCTTTGCCCCATGCCCCTCAAGATACCTGGCATCAGATACCAGCTGGCTGAGAGGAGGCCGCGTCCCTGCCAGGCTGCTGGTGGCTGCCAGCGCTGCACGGAGGGATGCTGCTCCCGCACCGTCAGCATCCTCTGAGGCCGGAGCCGCTGGTGCGCGCCTGGGGCTGCCACGTGCTCAGAAGGTGGCAATACGGGCGCTTACTTGGGCTGCAGATTGGAAGTCTGCACGTTCCATGTTCTGCACCGCTCTGCATCTCACTGCAAGCACGGCCTCAGTGTCCTCTTCTGGAATTTTGGAAGGGTTTTTTTTAAGTGCCTTTGCCAAGGCATGAGAGCTAGGAACTGTGAAAAACGCCAGGAAAAAGTGAGGCTGGGAAATGAGCAGAGTCAAAAAAACTGTATCTAGGTGCCTATTTTCTTCTTCAGCAACAGAAACGAGTATATGCCTCCAAAATTATTCCATCTCGCCACAGCAATAGGAGTTTACCTGCCAGGAGGGTTTCCTCGTGTACTCATCGCTTCTATTTTTTTCCTTCTTTTAAATGGTGCTCTGAGAAACTACGTCTACGATATGATCTGCCAAGGTCTTTCAAATTTCTGCTTTGCATGAAAGACAAAGTATTCTTCACAATTAATGTGCTTTGAGGGTTTCCTGTCACAGGAACATAATTAACTCTTTGCTGGCCTAACTACTTTCTGCATTTTAAAAAGTAGCCTGATAATGACAAAAGTGGAGCACTCAATCCACAGGATAGCCATTAACTGCACTCAGTTATTGTGCAGTCTCAATTCAGACCACAATTACTGTCAGAGAATTGCACTGGAAGCTGCTTCTTGTACGCAAACAAGAATACTATTCATTAAAGGCCACTTTCAATAAAATACAATCTATATTTTTAATGAATATTTGAGAAAGAAAATGCAATCTTGGATTCAGAAACCTGCAATACAGTTATTATTCTTTTAATAACAGACTTTCTCGGGTACAGCTGCTGACAGATGTTGGAGCGGCAGCAGAAATGAGGTGGCTGGTGTAAGAGCTGTGACTCGAGAAACGAGCAGCAGAGCCCAGGGTAAACTAAGCCCGAGTTCAATAAGGCCTTCCCGGAACCGCCCACAGCAGCCGGGGCCCCCCCGGCTCCTGCTGCTGTCCCCGGGCCAGTACGCCCGCCTCCAGCCCCCCCGGCCCAGCTAGCCCGGGGCCGCGGGAGGGGAGCGAGGCCCGGGTGCCCCCGGCCCTCCCTCGCAGCCCACCGCGCCGCCGGCCCCGCCGCCCCGCTCCGCCCGGGGCACGGCTCTCGGGGAAGTAACGCCTTCACCCGCTCCCGAGAAGCCGCAGCAGTTCCCCTGCGAACCCCGCCCGTCGCCTGAAGGCCGGCAGGCCGGACCTGCCGCGGCAGAGCGCGCCCGGCGCCCAGCCCCGGCCCGGCTCCCAGCGCGGCCTCTGGCCTCCCCTCCTCTGGCCTCCCCTCCTCTGGCCTCCCCTCCTCTGGCCTCCCCCTCCTCTGGCCTCCCCTCCTCTGGCCTCCCCCTCCTCTGGCCTCCCCTCCTCCGGCCTCCCCCTCCTCGGGCCTCCCCCTCCTCTGGCCTCCCCTCCTCTGGCCTCCCCTCCTCTGGCCTCCCCTCCTCTGGCCTCCCCCTCCTCTGGCCTCCCCCTCCTCGGGCCTCCCCCTCCTCTGGCCTCCCCTCCTCTGGCCTCCCCCTCCTCTGGCCTCCCCCTCCTCTGGCCTCCCCTCCTCTGGCCTCCCCCTCCTCTGGCCTCCCCTCCTCTGGCCTCCCCCTCCTCGGGCCTCCCCCTCCTCGGGCCTCCCCCTCCTCTGGCCTCCCCTCCTCTGGCCTCCCCCTCCTCTGGCCTCCCCCTCCTCTGGCCTCCCCCGCCGGCCGCCGGAGGGGAAGGGCCGCTCCGCGCCGCGCCCGGCCCCGCGGAAGGGCCCCCCCGGGGCAGGCGGGGCACCACTCCCCGGCGGCGCCCGCGCTCGCCGGCGGGGACCCGCTCCGGGCCGGCGCAGGGGGCCGGGGCGGCCGCCGCCCGCTCGGCCCGCCGCGGCGTGGCTCGGCCTGCCCCGGCTCGGCCTGCCCCGCCTGGGCCCGGCTCGGCGGGGCGGCCGGCGCGGCCGCTCGCCGCTTCCGCACGGCAACATTGCCCTCTCTCGGCGGAGCGGCGCGGGCGGCGGGCGGCGGCCCCTCCCGGCAGCGCGGCTCCCCGCTCCCGCCCGGCGCGCCGGTGCGCCGTGCCTTCCCCGGGCCGCGCTCCCCTCCCGGGGCCTCGGCACCGCGGGGCGGGGGGGCCGGGAGCACCCCAGGGCGCGACCCGGCGTGCCGCGGCCCGCGCGTCGCCCGCTCCCCGCGGCTGGGTGCGGTGTCCCCGCGGAGCAGCCGCGGCTGCAGGGCCCGGGTGAGTTCGCTCCTCTGCGCCCCGGGCCGCCGGCTGAGCCCGCGGGGCAGCGCCTGCCCGCCTGAAGGGGAGCGGCCCGCGGGCTGCGGGTGGCGGCTGTGCGGCCGTGCTGCGGGGCCGGGCGCCCTTCCCGTTGGTAACCCGACGGAAACTGGCGGGGTGACGGGTTCCCTTAAAGTCTGCATTTGGGAAAAGCCTGCAGGAGCAGAGCTGAGTCCTCGGGATGTTTACCGGGAGGTCAAACTCGGCTCTCTCGGTTCTGAGGTTTTCGGTTCGTGCACAAGGAAATTCAAAAGAAGTCCAGATGTTAAGGAAAACATTGATTTTAAAGGGAAGCGGAAAAGATCCCCTAACTGAGAAGTCAAAGCATTTTGCACAAGGATTTCTCTGCAATCTTTTCTCTCTACACTCCTCTGTTCCGCTTTGTAGATAGGCGAACGCAGCCAGAAATCAACAGTCCCTCGGCCTTATTCTCTGTGTTTTTCTTCTTAAATGTGTAGAAACAGGTAAGCAATGTGAAATTACCACATAATAAAATATTTACCGACTGTAATATCTGAGGTTAAACACTTTGCAGTAGGATACCCGCTCTTCTTTAACTCAATCTGTTACTTTTCACCATCAGACGTTTTCTGTGCAATGTCCCCCGTGTTCTTTCAGCACCCAGCTGCCATTCTGAATGCAGGGACCGTTCGCACCAGCTCTCTCAGGTTTGTCAAAATACCATCTCTTCTCCCACATCAGCAGTTCAGGGCTGCTGCAGACCTCTCTCCAGCTGGGGCTGAAGTGAGATCCAGGCTCCAGCCTTCAGGCGGGCGGTGGCGTCTCCGCGGCACTGCTTTGCAAATCCATTGCCACAGAGCAGGCTTTTTGCTTCTCTTCGTGCACGTCAGACTTCGAGCCAGAAGACTTTCAAAAGAAGGCAAAGCAGGCGAAGTGAAATACAGAGTAGGGGTCTGTGGGTGAGGAATGGAGCATGTCGGTACACAGCTAAGCACAACATCTGATTTTTTAAGGCCCTTCACTTAGGCGGGGTGCAGTGCCAGGCGAAACGGGGAGCTGAGGCAGGGCCCTGGGCACACAGCAGCATGAGATGTCGTTTTCGAAGGATGTGAATATACATAATTGACAGGATGTATTTTAGAAAATGATGCTGCTTGTGTGTAAGTGTATTCAGGCATCAGCAGGACCAAATGGTTGCTTCTCTTCTCGTCCTGGGGTCCCCCCTCTTACCTGTGCAGCTTTCCCAGCCACGGGCAAGGCACCCCTGGCTCCAGTCTGACGTACAGAAACCCGCGTCAGATATTTCAGCGGGCTTCCGAGGCAATTGCACCACGCCTTATACTGGCATAAACTCAGCTGTTACGTCACCTTCCTGGTAACTTTCATAAACGTTATTGTCACTGGATTCTCCCCGATCTGAAGGGATTTGCACACCATTACCTGCCTTGGACTCTGGTCTGGGGCACATTCCTCGTAACAGCCATACGCAAACCGGTGCATATGTGGAAGCGACAAAAGCGTCGGTTCCACCCATGCCACGGTGCCGATGTGCTCATCGACCTTCCAGCAGAACGGAGCAGCGGCAGGACTCCGTCCTTCGGAGCGCGCTGCAGCTGGAGGTGCTGCTTCCACAGCAGCACAGCCCCTTCCGCAGCAGATGTTGCGTGTACTCCTCCGAGAGGCAGGGAGAGCGGTAAGGACCGCTGGCAATGCTGTCCTGTGTGAAACAGCCTCGGAGTTATGCTCTGGATATAGTGGATTTTGATCCTTTTGGATAAGGTTATAAAGTGGCTCGGAATTTGTTTCACCAAGCCTTTCCTCCAAAGGATAGCCAGCACCTGAACGTGGCACCAGGAGCTCTCCTTGCCCGAGCGGCCGGCCTCGGGCGGGCTGTGGCTGTCCCCGCCACCGGGTCCAGCCGGCGGGAGAGCGCCCGAAGCTTCGCAAGCCAGGAGTAGCAGAGGAAAATACTTGTTCTGCCCTCCCTCAGGGATCCCGCCTTTCCCTTGGCCTGAGGCGGGCCTGATGCGAGCCAGGAGAAGGCAGCCAGGAGTCCAGCGTCCCTGTCCATGCTGAAAAGCAATTAAAGCTGAATATGTAAAAAAACCTCCTTAATGGTGACGTGGCATTGCGTGATGCGTTTCTACTGCACAAGTGAGAGTTGACCAAATTACGAAAGAAGTCAGTAACAATTCCGGTGAGACAGTTTATAGACCGGAATGTGCAGAATGGCCAAAGAGGGAAATTTCTGAGACCGCAGAGAAATTACACCCCAGGGAGGTAAATAGTAACGTGGAGGGAGGAGGGCCTGAAGGACGGAGGAGCTTTCTCTACTAAAGTAGTCATTCCCAAAATAACTTTTGTTTCTCCAATACCAAAACTATATTTAGTTAAGATTTTACAAATGAAAATCTTAATAATCATGAAAAAGAGAAATAAAAATATCGTTGACAGCGTTAAATACTAATGTAGCTATTTAACTTAATGGCACCGCACATGCCGATAAATCCTAAGGGATCCCTCCCCCTTTCTTCCTAGTGGGATAAACACGGTTTGTCACATTGAGAGAATATTCTATAGCGCAGGAATAATCAGAACATATTGTTGGATCCAATTTTCTATCATTTACTTTTTGATGTCAAACAAAAGTAAAGCTCAGTACACAATTTAGTCATGGGTGGAAGGAGAATTAGCCATATAATGCGAACTACTTTTGGAGGTAAAAGTTGAGGGAAATGTGGCTTGCATTAATCCACATTGTTCACTGCCCTTACTGATGCGATGAAAGGATTTTGATTTTCATTATTATGTACTTTGCGTGTTGCTTGTATTAAATCAATGGGCTACTTACCTCCTTGTTTTTCCTGCAGCTGATCTAAAAGGCTTTTTGAAAGAAAACTGAACTGGCGCAGACAAAGACTGATTCTTCATCCATCTGACATGTCACGCCAACAAATGGGGTTTTGTGCACTCTGTCAGTGTCTTAATCAGAGCGTCACGCCAGCCCGCAGCACCTTCCCGGCTCCGAGACCTCTTCCAGCACTTAATCCTTCAACTTGTGTACCTTGTACAGACATTCAGATGGGGGCCGATAATACCAGAGATTTACATGTTTCTGTCATTGCTTGGATTTGTCACACATCACAACCCGGCGGCCTCCCGCCCCGGCCCGGGGAACTGGTAGCTGGGGAAGGGGAAGGAGCAGCTTCAGTTTGCTCTGGCCGGGGCGCTCTGCTCCGGCGAAGCATCCGGCCGGGTGGGTTTCCCATGCTGGCGATGTGGGCTGACATGCAGGGATGGATGGGGCTCAGCCACTTAATGGGGGAAGGAGGGACCCGCGGCTCCTGTGCCGGGAAGGAAACAAGCTGTGGGCAGTTCTCCATCCCCTCGGGCAGGCGCTGGGCTCGGGGAGGGATGTCCGTGCCGTGCTGACCCCCTGGAGCCCAGCAGGTCCCCGGCCCCCCCACCCTGAGGCTCTGCGCCATTTCACTCCGCACAGGTAGCACCCGTCCGGCAGCACCCCAATTCGCCTCCGAACCCGGGGAGGGCTGGGAAACGCGTGAAACTACTCCAGAGCTGGAGAAAATGCACCTTTGGGACACCCTTCGGACACGCCTTGGGTATCTCCGGGGTTGCACCCAGCGACACTGCTCCTTAGCCCACCACGGCAATCCGCTCCCAGGGATGAGCACCCTGCTTGCTGCAGGCGGGCTGGTGGCATGGGCTTGGGGCGGCTTCAGGAGCACCCCCGGGTTTATCAGGAGGCCAGGCTTGCCTTCGAGCCTTGGTGGAGACAAGCCCTTGGCTGAGTCTCTGACAGCGCTCTGTGAAAGTCACTGTCTTTCTTCCTTCAGGAACAGACGCTTCCAACCACAACCTGACGTCCCCGGCCCCGCTCCCCTCCCTGGCCCGAGAGAGGGGCTGGGTTTTCCTCCTGCACAGGAACTTTACCAAACCAGGTGCTAATTCACACCCGTCCTTAAAACGCCCACATCTGCCAGGAGCTGCGCCAGCAGTTATAAATAAATAAATTTTATTTATGGCAACTTCTGACAAACCCACAGCTAACGGCGTTTCCGTACCAGCGCTGCCCTGAAGGTCGCTGGACTGGTAACGTCTGCAGCAGAGGGGTGTCAGAACAACGCTGCGGCCCGTTTTCTTCCTAACTGCAGCGCAGCAGAGCTGTGTCGAGTGGCTGTCCGTGCAATTCAATAGCACTGGCAAAAGAGCCAGCACGACCAAACGCGAATGACTGCTGCAATTCTGGCATTCTCCAAAGAAGTAAAGCATCAACCCCTCGCAGCAGAGACTTGCACACCCCCTGCAATAGCTGGCTGCCGGCTCGTGCTGGCCCTCGGCGTGCTCCCCCAGCACCAGGGTTTCCCCCTGGAAACAGCCTCTCAGCAGAGGCGAACGCCGGTGCTGGAGCTGCGCAGAGCACCCCTTTCACCCGCCCCAGAGCCCGTCCAGGAGAGCCACGCCACAGCAAAGCCACCCTGCCTCCCCGGGGGCTGCTGCCGCTCCCATCACACACGGGCACCCTGCGGGCACGGCTCCCATGCCGCAGCACCCCGACTCCGTTGGCTGGGACGGGCTTGGCTGAGGGGCACTGCACAGCTCGGCGCTGGACAGCCGGGACCGCCATGTGTGCGCTGCGGCCAAAGCCCCTTCGGAGCATGCTGTCGCTGGCAGCACACCAGCTGCCCGCCGCGCTGAGGTGCCGGCAAAGCGCCTCAGAGAGGGGACATGCCTGTCCTGGCTGCAAATTCACAGTCTGCAAGCCCATTCGCACTTTGTGGGGCTGTACATTAGCTAAGGTCCTTTCTGTGTGTGTGTCTTCTTGTGAAAATGGCATTTAAGCTCTTGTTGATACTCATTTTTGCTATAAAATAAACAAAACAGCCACTGCACATCCTCCCAACACACGCTGAACCACGCTGCGTGCCCACAACCCAGTTGCAGCCGGCCACCGCTGCGGAGTACACGTTTAGCCCGATGCTTCCAGCTGTTTGAAGAGTTCTTGTTGCTCCTCACATTTTGCCGTGTTTTCTCTAGAATTCTAAGGTTAGCAAAGATCCGTTCCCGTCTGTTTGGAAATTAAACTGTGGAAATAATTAGAAGTAGGCAACTACAGTAGCAACCTGCAAATACCTTAAAGATGCCCCAAGCAAAGGCCGGCTGCTGGTCTAAGGTACACCAGCCGAAATAGGAAATGATTCGGTGCAAAGGAGCAGCCCGGCTTTGCTTCCAGTGCTGTCCCTGCGCACACCCAGTCCGACAGGACGTGCCCGGGGACCCGCACCCGCACGCAGGCAGCCAGGGGTTTCCAGCCACCTTCGTCCTGCCTATGGTCTTGCTCATGGCAAACCCCAGGTTATTTTCTAGACCTTGGATAACTTTTGT
The DNA here is from genome assembly GCF_030936135.1 of Gavia stellata. NCBI lineage: Eukaryota > Metazoa > Chordata > Aves > Gaviiformes > Gaviidae > Gavia > Gavia stellata. The sequence goes on along the minus strand of NC_082601.1, from coordinate 997,953 downwards.
GATGACCTCACCTTCTCAGGCAGGCTTCTGCTCTTCAGACTTGGATTTTCGGTATTTTGGAAAAGGGAAAGGGAAAAGGAAAAGGGAAAGGAAAAGGAGAAAATGGGCTAGGGACAAGCTTTAAACCGAGCAATCTCAGACTCCGCTACTCGGACATGACCCTGAAGCGGCACACCGCGCTGTGCCGGCGTCTTGTGCGGGGGTCCCTGGCTGCCCAGGGGTACCACCCACTGGGTTTTGCTGGCACCCCCGGGGAAGCTGCTTTTGGTCCAATAAAACCAGAAATTGTGGCACAAGGGTTTTTTGGCAAAACGGGGGTACAGCCACTTTTCTCCCTGTCCCTACATGCCGTTTGGACCAACCTGAAACACTTTGTCCAGCCATAACTAAAAGGCAGAGTACGGTGCCAGGGTGTGCATTTTTCCTGCCTGGCCATCGCGGAGGAATCCCGCCTCTGAGTTCTTACGTTTCAGAAGCCTGACTGTAAAATCCACCATGTCCCATTTCACAGCACTTGTGAAATTTGGCCTGAGCTTCGGAATAGTTCCAGTCCCCTTCCGCAGCTCAGCCTGGTTTGGCCATGCTCCCACCCAGCCAGTCCCGGGGCCACAGGGAGCGGTGGCCACCCACCACGGGGGGTTTGCTCGGGGGCACGGGGCCTCTCACCCTGGCTAGTACGTGCCTTCGTGCTCTGGCAGCAATTCCAGCCCTTCTGGGAAAAAAATCCCCATGGATTCGTGAACCTTAAATTAAGCGCTGAGAGTTCAAGAAACACCAGGGCAAATGTCACCTTGAGGTGGCATCCATGTAAGACTCGCACCCCTGAGTGCAGATTGCCAGGTCGGATGGACGCAAACATCCACTGGAAATGGAAAAATAAGAATGCCGGGGGGAAATCCTCATGGATGAGCACAGCAGATATGTTTTGCAGCATTTTTAATAAGAGTCTGGGCGCCGGGTGGAGAAAACAACCATCCAGAGGGAACACATTTAACTCAGCTTTTATTTCCTTTACAAGAACCCCACCAAACTACCCGTTAGGGCCCCGCCGGTGTCCCACCAGCCTTTCAGCATCTCCTGGATCATTGTCTCCCGAAATGTGGACGTGCAGCCAGCTCTGCGCCCCACACAATGCTGAAATGGCGCTGCTCTTTGTCCGACATCCAGTTTGTCTGGCATCTGACATTAGCATTGCTAAGTACCGAATTGCCGAGGGCTTACCGGTTCCGATAGTGTACCACCACATCAGTCATCCCCACCAGCAGCCAAAAAAACTAACAGGGAAAGCCAAGAGGGGCGAAAGACTCCATAGCCAATGGGATGCTGCCCGGAGAAATACAATATGCTAATTCAAATGGGAACGCTAAGAAAAAATTATTCTGTAGAGGATGAGATATAAAGTAGAAGATTTCAGCCTTATCCCAGCCCGACTCCCAAATGCCAGAGTGTCAGCAGTGCGGACTTGGCGCTGGGTACAATAAAAAAGTTATAATTCACAGCAGAATAAAGCCTAGCATCTATTCTTTGCAACGGTAATCCTTACATATAATCACTCCACCACATATTTTAAAGTACATTATGCAATACATAAAAAATAATGATTTTGAGACAAATTAAGCTGTAACAGCCTCAAATCAGTTTGCCTACACAGTTAATATGTTGATTAATGTCCTGTTAGGACTGAGACACTCATTTTTATCTCATTATTCAACTCAGTGTTTTCCCATAGCTATTGAATAAAAATGTAATTATTGCTCTAAATTATGTTATTATTAACTTTCACATGGTGTTTCTTGATAAACAGCAGCACAAACAGAGGGCTGCTGGTGGTGAGGAGACAGGGATAAAAAATACTTAAATAAATAGAACTGTTCATTAGCACGACTTTTCACATTGGTACTACAAAACCAGGCGGCTATGCCAATAAAAAGTGGGCAGTGCTTTGCAAAACACACGAGCACAACACAGGTGCCAGGGGGATGGACGCACAGGACCGGGTTTTCCATTAAAGCGCTGCCGATGCGAGAGGGACGGCGCGGCTCTGGAGCGGGTGTCAGCCCAGCGCGGTGTGCGGCGGGGTCTCCTGCCCCGGAGGCTTTGGCCCCGTCCCTCGGGATTGCTCGGGCCCCTCTCAGAGCCTTTACAGGGTCCTGGCGGACACGGCACTGACCCTCCCCAGCGTCTCCCACCCCCAGGGCCAAACGCCGAAGGCTTGGGCCAGCGAGGCTTTCGGCAGAGACACAGGATGGGTGGATGGACTTTGCTGCCGCTCCTGTCCCTTGGTCCAGACTTACTGAGCAATTCGGTACCTTCTCCGTGCCCCAGTTCTTCTTCTGGAAGTGTAGGTCGTACGCACTTATGCCTGGTTTTATTTTCTTTATTCACTGAAGACGTAATTGGCTCAAAATATAGAATTGTTATTCAAAAACAATAGCTATTGATATTAAAAATAACATGATTGTCTGTTTCAAGATTCATTATCTTCTTAGAGTTGCCAAAGTGCAATTTAATTGATAAGTTGAGGGGTAGAAACCCTTGAAAACAAAGTGAAAGAAAATCTTTTTAAGCATTTGAATTTTGTATGGAAGGAAAGCCTAGGTGTTTTCAGTTTTTGATTGATTCTAAAATATTTTTTCCGGGTTTTTTTGTTTCATCTAAGAAAGTAAAATGAAAAAAAAAAATCAGCCGTGGTTCTTTTTGATGTCTCACTCCAGGCAGATTTTTTCAATAATGAATTGCACGAAGAGTGCAGATTCAAATCTGCAGGAGCATCTTTGTCCAGATGCTCATTTGAAGAACTGTAAAAAAGGGAAAAAAAGTATATTCCCCAAAAAGAAGCATTATCTCCTGCGGGACCCAAACTCTTCGAGAACTTCCCAGGTATCCCGACCATTCCCAGCATTTTCCTGCCTGGCCTCTCTGCCGGAGGCTTTCCAGGGTGCAGGGCATTGCCAGCGCGCCCCGTGCAGCGGTGGGGAGAGCGGGGGGTACCCGGCACCCCGTCCCGCTGCTGCTCGGGGCTGAACCCTGGGCAGGGACTTGTGGGCTGCCCTAGTGCTGGGACCGGCACTCCCCAGCCTGGCATCGGCATCGGCATCGGCATCGGCATCGGCACCGGCATCGGCACCAGCACTGGCATCGGCACCGGCATCGGCATCGGCACCGGCATCGGCACTGGCACCGGCACCGCCTGGGCCCAGCCGCGCTGTGGGGAAGAAGCAGCCCTGCAAACTGACGCCTGCCTCTTGTCCCCGCGAAGGAAGAGACGCGGGTGCACAGCCGTTGTGGAGGAGGTATAAGGGATGCTTAGCTTGATTGAGAAAGGTTAATTACATGTGAAATGAGACTGGGATTCAGACTGTGTTTGCTCTAGATTTTGTGTAATGTTATATCAACATTGGGATTCTCTGTTATTCTATTAACAAAATAAACTCATTTTGTTTGGTTTCATTTTACTGTTGTTTTAATCCCACTGAACATTTATACTGTTATTTAATTTTACTAAACATGTGTGGATAGTAAAATACCTACAGAATTAAACTACCCAAGGATATTAAAGTGATCCAGTTCTCATAGAGATTTGATCTGCTAATTAGCCACACCAATTTTATGGATCATTGCAGCGCACTTAAAATGTATTGTTATATGTTCATAATCTTTTCTTAATGAGCTTTTATTGAGAGCACAGGCCAGCGTCGGTGCAATGTTCAACAGAGGGGTTTTTTTCAAACCCGATGTGCCAGTGCCTGGTTAATCACAGTGCAACACTGCAAGAGAAAGTGCTGGTGAAGAGTTATTAAAACGCAACCTTGCGTGAGGCACCCCGGGTGATGCGGGGTCAGCGGGGCGGGGATGGGGGTCCCCCGGCCCTCGGGGAGAAGGGGGCCGCTGAGCCAGGGCAGAGGGGCAGCATCCGCCGAACTGCGCAGGTCCCAGAGCAGTCCCGCCTCGTGCTGTGCTTATGGGAGGGAGAAAAATGCGCGTAAACCCAGCAAAACAGGAGCGCTCGGGAAGAACCAGAACTCAGACCCCTTTTGGCCATCCCAGCCCAGCGCGGGAGCACGGCCCCGGGGCCGGCTCGCAGCAGCTGCAGGATACGGCCCCGCCGGGGCTCTGAGCATCCCTCCTCGGACTGCGTCGGGCACCCCAGGTGGAGGAGCGTCTCCAAAAGCGGGGTGAATCCACGTGCAAACCTGCTTCTGCGTAGTCAGTACTGCAGCTCTGAAGCGCTCCCTGCACGGCAGGGGGCTGGGGCTCGCGGGAGAGCTGGGGATGCTTTCACCCGCGGGTGGGTGCGCTCTGAGGACCACGGATCTGCACACCGGGGTTTGGGCCCCTCTTCATGTTCGGGTCCCTCAGCCTTCAGCGGTGGAGCAGAAATCCAGCACCAGATTTAAGCTTTGTTACCACCAAGTGTTATCTTTGGCCCAAATTCAGGAGGATGCTGAATTTGGTTTGTTTTCCCTCGCTAAGGAGGGGGTTGAATGAACGGGGTGTCCCAGCACCGGTGGGTTAATTTTGGCCAAGCTCAGAGCCGCCGCAGGCAGGCGCAACTGGCAGCTCCCCGTCCCGGGGCTGGCCAAGTGGTGGGCCATGGGGGGTCCAACCCTGTTTTGGGCACCTGACACCTTCCTGCAGCCCGAGGCGGCCGTGAAGGCTCCGCTCTGGCTGGCGCGTCGTCCAAAGCACCGTGTCAGCCCCCGTTATCTCCAGCCCAGCGTGGCCATGGCTAATCCCTCCCGCCTACACATGGCATCGCAGGAATCAGAGGCGATTTCCTAAAATCCAGAGGTAATTGGGTCACTTTTTGACACACGGTGTTCTGAGCAAATGTAGGGATCCCTGAGAAAGCCGAGGAGAGCGTCCCCAGTGCAACGAAGGGTTGGTGGGTGAACATGCTCCCTGCGGGTCTGCCTAGTTTGGGTGGTCTCCAGCTTTCCTCCGGTGCGGCAGGGACCGCGGGGAGCGGTGCCCTGGCAGGAGACGCAGTGGCACACACCGGTCCCGGGTCCACAGCGATGCCCGGGGCTGAGTTTTGCGCTGGGGTGGACACAGCTCCGACACGGCTGCCCCGGGGATGGGAGCGCAAGGGAGAGCTGTGACATTGGGGCGAGCTCCTGGGGGTCCCAGACGTCCCACCCCTGCCCCAGCCCCGGGGGCTTCTGCGGTCCTCATCCCCCTCGCCATTGAGGGGTAGCTACTTAATTAATTAGAGACCAAAGAATCAAGAGCTGAGGAGTGAATCGTAGATCACGGAGTGTGCTGTTCGGCTCTGGCACGGGCTCATTTAACAATTCAAGGGTCACTACCTGCAAAAGTGAGGACACAGCTTACAAGCGCGCGGATCCAGCCAGTTACAATGTGCGCATCGGGATAATGAACTTAAAACAATTGTAATTAGCAGGCCGAGACAAAGGATTAAAATTAAAAATGAATGGTGCGGTGCGTGCAGCTTGCTTGTAAAACAGCACTAAGCCAACTTAATCCATTTTAATTCAGCGCGGGACCCGCGGTGCGAGCGCGGCGGCGCGGGGTCAGGTTCAGCTGCTGGGGAGGCGCGATACATCCGCCCGCCGCGGTCCTCCCCGCGCGATAACGCCCGGGACGTCTCTGGGGAAGGCGCCCGCCGCCCGGCGTCCCCGGGGAGCGGGTGTCAGCCGTGTCCATCAGATGCCGGGGTGGCGGGGGGACGCGGGGGAGCGGGGCTCCCTGCTATTGTGCCACAGTTGTCATTGACTGATCAGGCCTTTTAAGCGCGCTTTCAGAGTCAATGAAACCACCTGAATAGATGAAAGGCAGACAGCTCCTGACAAACAAGGGGCTGCGGAATATTCATTGTGCATCTGCGAGGGAAAGATTAATGTATTAGAAATTAAAATGGGCCCGGGACGTATGATCTTGCTCTAACACTTGGCCAGACCTGTGTCACCCACCGCGAGCGCCTGAAGTCGGCAGACAATCCTGCCAAGGTAGCGGGGAATCATTAAGCATCCGGCTATTGTTCGTGGTGAATAATAAAACTTTCCCCCTATTCTTCGCCTGGAGCTGACAATGAATAATTCTGGAGCTATTTGCAATGTTAACAGCACCTATCTTGCCCATCCATTCCTTTACGATAAGGATGGAAATATGCATTTCAACAGTCTGCACAGATAGTGATTCACAGGCGCTTCAAAGGACACCTGCCACTCAAGTGAAGGGCTGTCAGTCTCCCACCGCTGACGCTGCCAGGAAAATGGCGAAAAAGATTATCTGCACTTTATTTCTTTTTTCCTCCGATTATAACACTGTTACATTTGCCATCAACTGACAAGTGATTTACACTCGCAACTGTAATGTGTTTAAGCTAGAAAAAGCTATTCTCTTAGGCAGCCCTTATTCTTTCAAGGTTTACAACTGTATCAAATATACTATCGCAAATGTGATCTCGACCATACAGAATGCCATTATGGGAGATATTAGAAGCGTTTAATCTGTTTGCTAACATAAAGGTGACATTGATAAAGCCCTATCTTTGACGTCAGGACCCAGCCAGCTCAGCCTATTTTTGAAAACCAGCAGGGCAGCCGCGGTTCTTAGGGGTGTGCCTGGAGGGTCTCCAAACTCCACCAGACCAGGCGCTGGGAATGGATACTGCTTGCTGGGACCCTTCTTTTCTGGAAGAGCGGTGGGTCTGGAGCGTGCCACCACGGTCTCCTGCAAGCAAGCAGGTGGAAGACGACGGAGGGTGCATGTTGGCTCTGAGTGTCCGTGTTAAACTGGAAGATGTGTCCTGGCGCAGCGATCTCAGGACAAGGCTGCAAGCCCCTCCGGTGAGCGATCTCCCGGCAGTGGGCACTTCTCGTGGACAAACATTTAGACACCAAACAGCCCATGGTTCCCCTGGGAGCGAGGTGCCCCACGGCTCTGCCGTGCGAGCAGAGGTGTCGGAGTTGTCCCTATGTCCCACTTGTGCCCCGGGAGCCCCTGGGCAGCGGGCAAGCTTTTGGACACATACCCTTGGGCAGGGCCAAAAGCAGAGGCAGATGGTCCCCGAGTCCTGCTCCTGCACCCCGGGTCTGGCCGTGAGGGCAATGCGTGCATCGGAAACGGGCAGGGCTGCAGGGATGTGTATTCACACGGGCTCAGCTGCGGGATCTCCGGCACTGCCATTCCTGCAGGACCCAGCCTCACCCCCCAGCCCCTTTATCCAAAAAGCAGCCGGAGGGATCAGGGCTGACACCCAGCACAGCCGATCCCCGCAGAGATACCTGCCCGGCTAGCCGAGCGGTGGAAAGGGAGAGCAGGCAGTGAAACAGTATGGGAAGCCCCCCCAAAAGGCTTCAGTGCAACCTGGGAAACAACCAGGTGCATCTCGCACCTCAGTCAGCTCTCAAAACTGTGGGTCAATGGGGTGAGTCAGGCTGTGACGCTTCGCGGTAGTTCGTACTCGGGACGAGGTTTTGTTCCGAAGTGACAACACGCGTGCTGCTGCTCCTCTTCTGCACCCTCCGTTGTGCGCCTCACCCAGCAGCCCCACTCCGCTGCAGTCCCGGCTCCCTCCCGGCAGCCTTCGCGCCCAGGGCCACAGCAGGACGGCAAAGCTGTCCTGGTCACCCCACGGACGGACATGGGGTGGCCACGGGGTCGCTGCCCAGCCACACGCTCTCATGGAGGCTAAATGCAGTTAAATACCACCGTTACAGAAGGTGCGTCTGTAGAACAGTTACAGCCCCTCAAATACACACAAACACAGGCATATTTGTATGTTTGTATATTTATATATTTATAAAATAATCTTTTTTTTCCAAGCATCGGCAGCCAACTGGTTGGTACCTTGGCCCCTCACCCCCGGGCCAGGCAGCCTGAAGGCAGCTCTCCCGCGCAGAGCCTGCCTGGGATTCCTGCACCTCGGAGACGCAGGGCTCCCGGGGCAGCCATGGGCCCTTCCGGCAGCGCAGAGCTGCTCTTGCTCCACTCGGGGTTCTCCCAGGGAAAAAACAAACAAGTAAAAAACCCCACCACTCTGTTCACATTTATCTTAAATATTTTCCAGATTATTTCCTTCGCATTCTTCCTCCACAATCTTCCTATTGTGGCGTTTAAGCGGACTCCCCAAGCAGTGAGGCTCCGCTTCATGAATGTTCACTTTCTTTCGGCACCAGTCAGCAGAAGTACCGGGGAGTGACTCAGAGCTGTTGGGGCTGCGCTCAAGTTCTTTCCGTTGCAGAAATAATTTTAGTTCCAGAGGAACAAATGTCGATGTGTTGTGCACCCCGTCCGGCACAATTCCCCACTGCGCCCGTGGTGACCGGCCATGCCGAGCACAGATGAGGGCTTGGGGGGGCAAAACACCCCCAAAACCTGCCCTGGTCCGTGTGCTCACAGCGGGTCTGTGCCGGCAGAGGCAGGGCGGGCGGGAGCCTTGGCATGCACCCGTCAGTGCCGAGCACGGATGGCTCCTTTGGTGCCGGCACAGGAGCTTTGCCAGAGCGGCGCTGAGCCCCGTGGCCTGGGCAGGGTCCCGGGTCCCACTGCTGCCGCCCGGATGGATTGGTGAAACTCAATCTGTGGCTGACTGGGACCCATGGACCCAGGGATAATGAAACACGGATTAATTAACAATCTAGTCTGATCTCGGGAAATGGGACAATCTGGAAACAGGATCCTGCAAGACCCCTGCAACTTGCACGAGCTGAAGGCGTGCACGAGCCGTGCCGGTGCCCCCGGGAGCCCTGCCAGGGCTGATGGAGGCAGGGCAGGGGCTGGGGCTGGTGTGGGGCCACCCAGCACGTCCCCGCAGACTGCTGCTCTCTGCAAGAGGCACCATCCTTGTGCAAGACCCAGACGACTGCTGTGCCAGACAAAGTGGGTATTTTCTGCCTCGCTCTGCAGGACGGCGCTGTTGACGATGCCAATGCTGGAAATACTGACCTGTGGGGTTTTAACTTGCAGGCGACGTTCGTGCCTCGCCACCCCCCCGGGTGCTGGTGTCCCCCGCCAGCAGCCCCCCGGCACAGCCCTGCAGCCCCCCGTCTTCTCCAAGCGCTCCCCAGCCACAGCAAACCCCAGTGAACATCATGCCTTTTTCCAACAGCTCCACATATGAATTTTCCCAAGTTTCCTCAGTGTCGAATCCAACCCTCCCCATCATTAATGCGGGGCTGCCGCCTGCCCTCTGGCACCTCGCATCTGCAATTAAGTCCATTCTCCGTTTTGCCACAAAAGGTGGTAAACTTGTTTTGTAGAGCCAGCTGAAGCAGAGAGAAGATCAAATTTAGCCACTAGTGACTCCCTCATGAATGTATGGCTGCTTCTCGGTTCGCACAGTAAACTTTTCAGTCAAATAAGGGGAGGGGAAATACTCTGAAATGAAGAACAGGAATGCTCTTTACAAACAGGCAATAACAAAAGTCCTCGCTGCAGTCAGCAGGTCACTTTCTGGCTGGTGACAAGGCAAAAACGTGAGTGACAGCGGCGATAGCATCGGTGGCAGTGCCACGCGTCGCTGAGCGACACGGTTTTCTCGTGCTGACTATTGGCTGCCTGGTGGCGGGGCTCCGAGTCCCCGCTGGGATTTACACCCCACACACGATTTCCGCGAGCCCCCCAAGGTCGTTTACCTTAGCGATGGGCAGGGCAGAGCCGCCCTCGGAGCAGAACAAAGATGTTTTTAAAATGGCATTGCTCAGGGGGAAAACGCCAACGTGGGAGAGAGGGAGTGGGAGAGGATCTCCTGAGCCGGAGGACGCAGCAAGACAGGGTGGAAATCTCTCCCGAGAGAAAAATGCTAATACTAACCTGACTCCCTTCCCTCTTGCACCTCTGTTTTAGGATGCGATGGGAAATTATTTGCTATGAAATGGTCTCACGCAGTTTGCAGCGGGCTGTTCTCTTTGCTGATGGTAGTTATTTCTAATGTAGCCAGCTGGACCAGAGGGGAACTATTAAGATATTAAAAACCCAGTGAAAACACCGTGTCTGCTACACATCTTTTAAGAGCACAAGTCAACCCTCAAACTTGCACGCAACGTCTGCGCTGAAATCAGAGCACACTTGTGCGTGTTGCAGGGATGCGGGATCAGGGTCATGCTTGCAGGGATGGTAAATGACATTTTAGCCTTTCATATTTATTCTCTCCCAGTGACTCCCTCCCTGAGTATCTGCTCAGAGTAAAAGTCAGAGCCAAAGTTTTATGACTACGAATGCTGCAAACTTGACCTCATACCTGAAGAATCATGCGGCGGTCCTTCTGCTTTGTACGTCGCCAGCAGTAAAGGTTTGAGAACCAGGACCGGGCGACTTCATTGCTAATGCATGAGAGGGAAGGAAATGCAATTTACTCTCCTCCATCACAGCCAGATTTTGCTTTTGTGAGTGCAGTCCGTGAGGGATGACTCATTTCTCTGCTGAAGTCGGCAGGTAGGGAATGTCACGGCAATTTCTGCCACCCGCTGCCAGAGGGAGAGTGCAGATCCGGGGCCAGTGTCCCTGCTCCCAGCCAGGGAGCGCACCCGGCGCCGCTCCCCCTCGCGCAGCTGGAGGTGAGAAGCACCCTGGGATCCAAAGCAGGATTGGCATGGGGTGCCAGGAGTTTCTTCTTCATCTCTCTTTTCCGAATATTCCTCAATTTAGCAGGAAACCTCAGTGCGCTCTGTGTTAGGAATCTCGGACTTGTTTCTGGCAAAGGTTCGAGAGCTTGATTTAGAGTTTCAGTTTTTCCCAGAGAAGTTCCTGGCACGTTTTGATTTTTTTCGGCACTACAGCTGAACACAGAGAGCGGTGCAGGACCAAAGGCCTCGGGACGACTGAGGACATTGTTTCGAATGTCCCAAAACTACTCTTCACATGGGATCCTCTGGGAAATCAAAGTCTAATGCATGAGTTTTCCCAGAACCAGGTCACACTCCTGCTCCACAAGAAGAAATATTTCTACTTACTGGTGTGAGTGACCAGTAGTTATGAAAATACTTTGCATTTTTATTTTTGTTACCGCATTTGATGGAATTCGTGGCGGAAGGTGCGGCATTGCCTGGCTACGTCCCAGCACCCCGGGGTGTGTGTTCCCCTCCCTCCTGTTTCTGCATGTGGTTCCCTCTGGTGCGGAGCCAAAGAAGCCGAAGCAGATCACCCTCCATAGTAACGGCATCCCTCCTCTCTGCGGGAGAGGCCAGAGTGTGCCAGAGGCACATCCGTGATCGCCGTCAAGAAAGTCACTCGGCAGGCACAGCTCTGCTCTGACCTCTTACAGCATTGTTGCAAACGCCGCATAAAATTTTTGTGATGCCAAAATTTCCTTTTTCCTTAAGTTGAATTGTCCAGTTTTCTTGTGCGGAGACAAGTTGTGAAAGTTGTACTTTCAAAAGACGGCATTTTCAAAGCAGTTAATTTGCATCCTATGGGATGAGAGGGTTGACTTTTCTGCTGGAAGTGATATTTTGAAGCAACTTTTTTATCTTTGAAAATTCTTAGTGAAATATGAAAATAATAACAGCCTAGGCTTTTGTGTTTCAGTGGCCTTTGCAAATAACGAGCACGGATGCGTGCCGTCCCTGTCCACCAGCAGCACCTCATGCCATGCCTGCTGCCCGTGCATCTCCAGTCCCGCACTTCCCAGCATCGCTTTCCTTCCGTGGGAGTGAATTCTCACTGCGGAAAGCTCTGCCATGTGGAACGAGACACCTGCACCGTACGTTTCTGACAATGAGAACATGGAGTGGCACTGCCAAACCAAAAAATTGTAAGATCAAAAAGCTACAGGTTTCCTTCCCTCCTTCCTCCCTTCTTCCATTCCTTCCTTCCCTCCTTCCTTCCTGCCTTCCAAAACCAGGATCCCGATGCTTGCAATTATTATTGACTTCATTCTGCAGTGGCGGATCCTCCCTCATGCAAGCAAAGCCGGCGCGGAGGCTGGGACGCAGAGGTTCCCGTGCCCTCTTTTTTGGTGCAATTACGGTGCCCTGTAATTGTTACTGCAGAGTTTAACAGGCTCGATGAGGCCCCGTCACCGAAGGGCTGCGTTGCTGGTCACCTGGATCTTGGTTTTGTGTCCCTTCCACGAAACAGCGTATAATCAGACCCATTATTCAGCAGAACCAAAAAGGAAGAAGCCACGAATCAGGGTGGAGCCACACCGATGGATCTGAATAAAGTAGATTTTGTTCTGAGGAAGTGATATTTTTAAGACCACCTCTTTGACCTGTGAACAGAGGTTATGGCCCCCACGCAGAGCCGGGTTTTTGCAGACCCCCTTCCCCGGCTGGCTCCCCGTGGGACGTGGAAGGTTTCTGCGTCCGCCGGCTGCTCTCCCGCGACCCCCAGCGTGGGTCCCTGCGGATCCTGCGCCAGACCGGCGTCTGCGGCCGACCCTCGGCAGCGTCTGGCTGTATACAAATGTTTAGAGCAACATGTGTTGTAGGTTACGAAAACACACAAGGATCCCCTTTCCAGCCAATTTATTCTCCTGGATGAGGGTGGAAAGTGATCTGTTTTATGTTGGTTGCTCTTAAGCTTAATAGAAGAGTGAATTCAGCCTCCGTCCCACTAAATTATCTGGCAAGGGCTGAACCCTATTTTTCTTTTGAAGAAGAACAAGGGCGCTAAAATAATTTGTGGATCTGGGTTCCTAATATTAAATAATTCTTCCCATTTAAAACAGTTTTTGTAGGAAATATTTTATAGTTAGAGAAATAGTTTTTGACATTTTGGGGGGGAAAAGAACAATGGACCGTTTACAGGTCTACACAGTAGATTAATGAATCTAATTGAGTCTGTAGGGAAATGCTTCAGTTTAACTACTGGAACTAATTTATACATTCACTACATCGTAATAAGTCAATTTAAGTTTCTGGAAATAAAACTGGATATCCTGGGTATAGATTTGAACTATAAATTTCTGCAAGAAAGGAGTCTGTGTGTTCATTATACATTGTAAAATTACCATATGGACCTGTCAACACTTCTTAGCACAGCTTTGTAATAATGTCATTTAGTTTAACATTGTAATGTGCCAACTGAATTAATGCGTATGACACAATGAATGCCTCCCAACCGCTGGTTCTGGGGAGGTTTGCAACTTTTAAGAGATGTTTCTTATGCAAAAGAGTTTTGCCTGTATTTGCACAGCTAATATCGGGCCTTTGGTTGGGTATTATCAGCATTAATGAGCGTCAAAGAACGGTTCGACTCCCAGCAACTACTTCTGAACTTTCAGGAATGGGGATCGGCGTGTTGCAAATGCAACAAAATCCTAATTACCGGTAGTGGGACACAGCACTGGTGGTCCTCTTGCCAAGCTGCATCCGACATCACCTATTTTTCCTCTTACTGTCACTGCTCAATTTCTCCTCCCTTCCGCTGTTATTTATGGCTCCGCAGCCACGCTGCTGCTCCTCTGTCGGCCACACCGGCCATATGAAAGACGTACGTTGTTCTGAATTATTTCATGCTTGCTACACTTCTCATTCCCCACTTCCTATAACTTGCTCATTACAACCCTTTTCAGTCATCCAGTCAAAAAATAAGTCCCCGGCAGTAAAGGGAGTCAGAGACAACGGCAATGCACTCCCATTCCCTCCTTCTGGCGAGTTACTGGGGGCACTGGTGCTGCTGCCTGCGCGGGAGAGCGCAGAAACACATTTCAAACCGGACCCGGGGCGTGCTGGCCAGGCCGGTGCCCAGCTCACAGCCCACCCAGAGGGGAGCTCCGGCAGAACCGACCCAAGGTCAGCCCCGTCTGGAGGGGCACAGCCACCCACCGCAAAGCCGTACCGCAGGGCTGGGTGCCCGCTGGCGTTTTGGGGGAGGCAGTGCAGCCCATGGGGCTGCAGCCCCCCGTGGTGCTCCCGCTCCTTGCCCGAGCTGGCGGGTGCTCCCCATCGGGGCGGGGAGGGACAGCGAGGGCACCCGCGCCGCAGCCCTGCAGCAGAGCAGCCGGGTTAGCCCCCTTGCTGCCTCCCCGCTTGCCAGCTACCCCTTCTTCCCAGGAAGACCCCCAGCTCAGCCCAGCGGGGCGAGGGATGAGCTCGGCTCTGCAGGCGGCTTGGGGCCGTCCCAGCGCCGGGCTCGCTCAGACGCGACAGCGGGTGCGGGGGGGGTGTCCCCCTGCACAGAAGGGCACATCTCCCACTTTTTCTGCTTTTGGAGACCCCAGGAGCACGCTCGGCTCCCGGGGGCTTGAGAAGAGCCGCGATCAGCCCGCACGGTGTGTGCCAGCTGGGGCTTACGCGGGACAAACCCGGCACAGGGGAAAGGCTGAGGTCTCCTACTGTGTCCGAGAGCCGAGTCCTACTTCCAGCCCGGGCAGAGTCCCCATGGTGGGAGTTGTAATGGAAAGGCGCGCGCAGCCCTGATTACGGAAGCTCCCTGAGGGCTGCAGCGAGGCGGGGATCGAAGGGAAACTCCTTTTGCAAATCTGAGGAGCGATCCTGCAGCACTGACCTCTTACTGCCACTGGAGCGGAGGGGAGTTTCTCCTGGGGAGGCTCTACATAAATCAAGCAGCATTCTGCCCTTTGTCCTTTATTTGTCTACTTCTTTTATTTCATCCTCTCCTCCCCACGTCTGTCAGCAGCCTTGCTGAAGTGACGCTAGAGATTTCGTAAAATATTACGTCTGGTTGGACTTGATGATCTTACAGGTCTTTTCCAACCTTAGTGATTGTGTGATTCTGTGATTTGGCTGGGTGAGGGCAGGGTAAGTGGGCTGCTACTTAGAGGTGCAAAAAACAAACTTGCTAATCTCCCTGTAATTGGGCTATAGGCATCGAAGTGTGAAAGCCTTCCGCTCTCCTCCCTTGGGACGGGCACGGCTGCTCGTTGCCTGAGCAGCTCAGCCCCGGCCCCCGGTGCAGTAACAGCATCGCTCACCTGCCAGCGGAGTCGGCCGCCTGGGCCGGCTGCTGGTGTCTGCGGGCGGGGAAGATGCTGCCTGATTTCCCTCAGGATGCAGTCTGAAAGACGAGTCGAGTAACTAAAAATCCTACCTCAGTGAATTAGCTGCACAGGCTAATCCCCACAAATAGATAGGATTTAGAATTTGATTCTTGGGTTCTTATCCAATTGCACAAATCTGGGTAGACCCAGCCACGCCGGAGCTCCCAGCCGTGCGAGGAGGTCGCAAAATGCCAGGTAAGCGCTCAACGCCGGCGGCTCTGCACGTGTCGGATGAACCAGAGTACCCCGGTTTGGAACAAGTGTGGTGAAACATACCCATTTTTTGTAATTAAATATTGTAACTAAGGTTTCGCATCGCTAATTACATATTAAAATCCAGTAGTTATTTACATTTCTGCACTCTGATTTCTACTTAAAGCTATAACAGTTAATGTCACTACTTATGCAAACCTGATGGCATCTGCCTATAAAAGGATGATTATAAAAGATTAGCGCCTTACCTATAAATTCATCTCACTAATAAGCAACACGCTCATGATTGAAAGTCAAAGAGACTTTCGAAAGTAGTTAGATGTTTTATTTCCTTTAAAAAAAAATTATCTGGTGACAATGAAGCAAGTGCTTGAGAACAGCATGTGTCAAAAGTATTAGTGCTGTGTGTTCGATAATTCTGGAAAGAGTGATAAATAGCGGATCCTCAATTACATCTTCGCTGTATTCCCCAAGTGACTTGTATTTTGGTTGATATACAGTCAATGTGATTGCAGTTGTTTCCCAATGCAAGGAAAATGCCCTTCATGAAAACATTATTAATTACACGGAGCTGTAATTGTGGGGAATGCTGGAGGAGAGGCAGGCGGCTGACGGGGAAAGAAGCGCCGTTCGCGCAGAGCCGCGCTGTGCCGGCTGCCTCGGCCGGGTCTCCCACCACCCACGCCCTGCACTCGTCCTTCCCTACGGTCGCAGGCGCAGACGCACCGTGAGAGAAGCACCAAGCGCCTTGTCAGTGGGGACCAGAGGGGTTACAGGGGGGGTACAATTGCGCCCGGTGTTACTCACCATGTTTGCAAATCAAGAGGTGCCCGTATCGCCCCGGAGTTTTGTCCCCATGCGCTTTCTGTGGTTTATAGCACCGGTCAGGAGCAACAGCAGCAGAAGGGTTTTGGGTGGTTCCCGCACGGAGGATGAGTTCAGCCCACGCTAACCCGCGGGCACTGCCAGGGGCATCGCAGGAGCAGAGCTGTCGGTGGGAAGGGGCAGGGCAGAGCGCGGCAGGAGCCGGGGCTCCGCTCACTGCTGGGGTCTGCGGGGCCAGGCACGGTCGACGCAGCACGTGGGGCTGCAGGGCCAGGCAGGGGTGCGGATGTGCCCACGTGTCTGCTCTGGTCCTCGCAGTGTCTCGGAGACCCACCCACAGGCAGGGCATAAATCAAGAGGAATGCTGCTTGGGAAGCCCCTGCAGTCCTCTAGCCCTGGTAGCTGCACTGGGGTGATAACCTTGATGGAGAAGCTCCAGTCTGTGCTGGCTTTGAGCTGGTCCATGTAAGCCAGTTCTACCCAGGCAGCCCTTTCGCTCCCCAGAGGCTTCCCCGGGCAGACTTTTAATGCGTTCCTCACCCACTAGTTCATCTTCCGCTGTGCCGGGGTGAAACACCTCCTGTGCTGGCAGGAACACGTGGCAGCAGAGCTGTTCCACACCTTCGTCCCCGCTGGGACAGCTTGGCTGGAGCTCAGGGGCACAGCTCCCACTGAAACCGGTTTGGCGCTTTTTGGAAATGCCTGCTCGCTGTGCCCATAAAACAGGTTTTTCCATTTATCCTATGGTCCTTGTTTCCCTTTAATAAACCTGTAATTGTACATGCTCACGGATATTTGCTATGCTTCACGCTTTGACATCTCCTGCATGAACCTTATCCAGGTTAAGAGAGGTCACTAGTCAGTAATGATTTCCCAAGAGCCCCAAACCAGAATCTATTTTTTTGTTTGGAATATCTTTTATTTAATTAACCGCCAAATCAGGCAGACGGTGTTCTCTGCATAACCTACCAGTATACGAAATATTTCAGTGCATTTCCAACAGGAGAATTTCTCCTCCCCGCAGCGAAGCCGCCCGCTGCGCACTCGCGGGCAGTGCCCACAGCACCAGGCTGTGGGCTCCTGCTCCTGCTTCCTTTCCCCCCTCTTTTCCTCTCTCTCTTTTTAATTATGAAAATCAAGGAACCCATAATTCCCATGACAGCTGTGACTACATTCAGACTTAACCATAAACTATGCAGCAAATGCTTGGTTTGTAGAAAATCATGTTCTATAACATATGTTTCTCATTATGGGGTAAGTTTGCAAAAGAATAAGGCTCGTTTCTTCTGCAGGTGCAAAGCAAAGCCATGCATTTCCTGCTACCTGCTTTGCACCTGCAGCCCAGCCTTTGGAGGCGCAAGGACTGAGACTCGCTTTTGCAATGCAACTGGAGGAGCAATTCCTGCCTGCGTGTCCGTGCCACGCTCACCCTGAGTCTGCGTGACGGGTGGTTGGTTGGTGGTACTTGCAGTGTGAACGCACCAGCAGCAAAGCAGCACCAGGACTTGTTGGTGACAGTGAAGATACTGCATGGGAACGCGGTGGTGAAAACACTGGGCTTAGTGGGAGATTGGGATTTCTGTGCTTCCCCAGAGCCAACCTGCACCCGCCCGGCGGGTCCCTGCCTGTGTGAGCCAGCGGCACCGCTCTCTCTGCGAGGACAGGGACTGGGAACTGCCCCCGAGTTCTCCCTCTGAACCAAACCCTCCCCGTCCCAGCCCAAGGAGGAGGCACCACTTTGCAGGTATTTCAGTGCGAGATGTTTTGCCCCAAAGCTCTTCCTAAAGTTACCAGGTGAAAGCCTGCCTTGGCTTCGGCAGCCCCTTTGCCCCGCTGCCCTGCTGCTGGTGGCACCGACCAGACCGCTCTGATCCCCAGCACCTTCGTCCTTGGGCTTGTTGTTCATCTATATTTGTGCGTGACGCGCAGCTTTGTCTAACCCTCGTGCTCAGCAGGCACGGGGTGCCCGCAGCACTGCTGCTGCTGCGACTGCTCGCACCGCTCATTGCGCAGTCTGGGCATTGCCCGCAGTCACGGGACCCCGGCGTGAGACGGACCAGCGCAGAGGTGACGCTGGTCCCGGTGGGTGCCCGGAGCCTCCCTGTCCCCTGCCCCGTCCCTTCGCACCACGGCTGTCTCTTTATGGGCTGTACTATCTCCAGGCTTGACTGTCCGCATCTGAAACAGGCATGGGAGAAGGGGGTGCCTTTGCCCTCACACAAAACTGCCTGGGTCTCTCGGAGTCTCCCTGAAGCCCCAGGACCGCACAGTAGGATTTGGAGTGTTGCAATGGGAGTTGTCCCTCGACAGGGCTCCAAAACCTCTGGCAGTCCCCTGTGCTCAGAAACAAGGGCTGCAGCAGTGACAAACCTGCAGCGGCTGAAATAGGACTTCGGAAGGTAAATGTGGGGCCAGAGGGAGGTTCGTTTTCATGGGAGCAGTCAGAGATGGTGACGGCCCCGTGGAGCTGATGAGGGGGTCCGTGCCCTCGCCTCGCCTCGCCCGGGCCACGAGCAGAGAGCGGCACCAGGGCAGCGAGCGGCTCATCCCGTCCCTCCCGCGGCCCCGGCCCAGGACCCCCCAGGAGCTCAGGCTGCACCCGCGGCAGCCTCATGTGTGGCTGCACAGGGCTTGGCTTTAAAGTCCTCCTCCATCTCTGTCCCCAAGTAAAGAACACTTCCTCCCCCTCCTGGCTGCTCTGATTTCATCCTTCCATGGCATTAACCGTGTATTCCTGCTCTCCCATGATCAAATCTTTTCATTTCGGTTCCCTCCCTGCATCCATTGTCTCCAGCCGTCTCCATCCAAAATGCCTCGCTTCATAAAAAGTTTGAAAAATTTAGCAGAAGCGCATTGCAAATGGAAAAGAGTATTTCACCTTAATCAAAATGGGTGTTGGCAAATTTACCAGCAAGAAAAAATGAACACAAAGTTTCTGCTTCCTCTGGAACCACCACTCCTGCCTGAAGGAAACGCTGCGTGGAGAGTTATTCCACGGCTCAGCCCAGCCGAGCGCGCTGCGGGAGGTGCAGCCATGCCTTTCCCGTCCCCTGCCGTGGCCTCTGGCCATCATCTTCCTCACGCCCTTCTCCCAGGCTGACGCCGCTTACGCTGCAGCGTGGCTCCTCTCAGTTCCCCGGGCCGGCAGTGGGGTGGGGGGGTCTTAGCCCTGCTGCAGCCGCCACCGGGCATCCCCTGGGGCTGCACCCCCCGTGCGTTCCAAAGCAGAGCACCCCTGCACCTGAGCGTCACTGCAACAGACGTTTCTCTTTATGGAGGATGCTTTCACTTGTGTGGTGCTTTCACTCAGCGGCTTTTGGCTGCATGAAAATCTTGGCTTCCCCTGCAGTTTTAGGGGAAGCGTTTTGCTGCAGATAATTCTGTGTGAAATGTGTTGCAAAAATTTTACTCATGGCGATGCCTCTAAGGTAATGCAAAACGAGATGGCCCTCTGTCTCCTGCAACACCCGCAGAATGAGTCTAACTCAGTCCACCTTGCAAGAGTCTCTTGGGATAGCGTATTTGATCCCCATCACTCTGTTTTCTCAGTTGAAATCTATGCAAATTGGGATTAGAAATAAAGAAAAAGAAAAGAAAGTACTAGATTTACAGAAGGACTGTTTCCTACATATATTATAAAACTGCTTCACTGGCTGTAAGAGCAGAGTTGCCATGAAGTATTAACTAGACAGGTGTTAGCAATAGCCCATGTCACTGTTTTAAAGGAAATCAATATACAACATAAATGCAAAATCAAAAGGTTCTTCCCCTGATGGTATCATCTTACTAGCACCAAACAAATAAACCCCTCATTGTCTCTTGCTGCTCCCTGGCCCCTTAACCTTACTTGAATTGCCCAGATGTTCCAAGACGCATACGTTGGAGATCAGCGCAGAGAACGGGCAGCTCGCCGTGAAGAGCGACCGGCGGTCCGTACCGGATGGGCTCTGGCAGATGTGCTCCAGCCTAGGGCAGAGCCAGCCCGAGACCCCGTGGAGCCGGCCATGCTCGACGGCCGTGGGCTTCGCGCACATGGAGGAGCGCAAAGACCTCGGCCCGGCCATCACTGCAAAGCCGGGCGTGACCACGGGCATGTTGTGTAAGGAGAAGTGGCTTTCCCAGTCTTACAGGACAAACAGGAGGAGGACATTTATTTCTGTACTCCCAGATGGGTGGTGGTGTAATCCCAATGGCCTGAAAAGCGACGCGCTTTCTCTGCTGATAGGCTGCTATAGGCATGGGAGGGCTGAGCTGCCCCTTGCCGCCCCGCAGGAGCACATCCACGCGGAGCATCCCTGAGGACAAGCCCCTGCTCCTGCCAGCCTGAACGGGGGCCAGCGAGGAGCAAGGCCAAGCACTGGCCATTACCAACGTCCACCGCCAAGCCGAGTTAAAGCAGATCTGTTGGGTAGATATGTAATCTGGCTTTAATGACTAAGCCACGGGGGTGTGCTACCTCCCCTGGTAACTGCTCCATATGTTTAATTATGCTCGCTGCTAGGAGATTACATTTTCTTTCAAGGCTGAATTTGTCTAACCTCAACTTCCAAGCATAACTTTAAGTGAAGAATGAAGATTATATTTTTAGGATGTGTGATCATTTGCTGGGAGAAAGCATACAGAACACATAACATATCAAGAGAAGTTGCCTCATTAGATTAATTAACTTGTGCAGGCGAAGCCTTACATGCCAGCTCTGGAAGGAGCGAGAGCTCTCAGCTGCCATCGCTTCCCAGGGAGGGGGAGCACCTGATCCTGCAGGAATATTCGGTCTCTCACGGGCTTGCAAGGGCGAAGGCTGAAATCTGTGGCCCGTGTTTGCAGTATAAATGAATATATAGCTTTTCCTTCAGTCCACCCGGAACATATATAGAAAATACGTGCCCGTAATGAATAAAGAGGAGGAGGCATCCGAGGGAAATCGCCGCCTGGCCGGCACAGCGGCTGCAGCCTGCAATGCCCCGCGCTGCCCCGCAGCCAGCCCTGACGGCTGGAGGAGCCGGGTCTGCCGGCCCCTCGGGGATGACCACTGCCTGGAGAGCAGGGGTGCCAGCATCTCCCGTGCCATCGGCTGCCGAGGCGGCGACCCGCTTCCCCGGCCCTGTCCCAGCTTCCCGCGCCGTGCAGCCTGCCCTCTTCCCATCCCCGAGTCTTATAATTCAATGTCAAGGGGGCTTATGTAATATTTAGGCGTGTATTACACTAAATTAATCTTAACATGAAAAATCTTTTGATTACATAGTATGTTTTTGTCATTGATTGATTAATTCATTTATTCATATAGTAATGCTATGTCCAACTTCTATTTATATTCAGTTGTAAGAGAAAGTTCCTATTCATGTCAGAGGAGATGAATTAAAATAGTTATCACTGGTATTTGCTAGCCTACTTTTTGTAAGGTCCCTTTACAATATGTACTTTCATTCCTGTACAAGCTGCCTGACATGAATCCGTACAATTCTCATCCTCCTTACGGCAGCCGAAGGGTCTGGACCCGAGCAGAGGCGCTGATCCCTTCCAGCACGGAGGACCGGGGAGCGCAGGGCGCCGAGGGGAGCCCCCACAGCCCAGGGAGCGTGGGGCTGGTGCAGCCCCAGGGAGGTGTCCGCTGCACACCCTTGCAGCAGAGGCGAAGACCGAAGCCAGCGTGACACCGGCTGGCCCAGGGGACCGAGCCACCGGCACCCCGGCATCTCCATGCCGCCTGCTGTCGGTCCTGCAGTGTTCGTTCCTGGGAAGCAATATTGCAGGGTTGCGCACTGAGAAAGGCTTGGTTGCCATGGCATGGGTCTGCCCTGACGCAGGAGAGGTTTTTCTTAATTTAAAAGTAATGCTTAATTAATTGTAATTCTTTTATGGGCTCAATCATGCCATTAAGGCAGAGCCTCCAAGGGCCCCGCAGGGCAGTAACGACTGCAATGTGTGCATCCCCTCGGTCCCAAGTCCCGCAGCCCGGCCCCAGGTCCCCTCACCATCCTTCCTGGTCGTGGCAAGTGTGGAGGGAGCGACCGCAATGCTCGGCTCTGGGGAGGCGTCTCCCACCCTCCATCCGCAGCAAAGCTGGGGGAGCCTGGCCCCAACCACTGTCCCTTGTCTCTGTGTCCACACAGGGCTGAGGATCAGCATATCTAGCAGCACTCGCCTTGTTCGCTAACAATAAAGCAGGCTAAAATTACCATCAATATGTTATTTTAATTTCACACACAATAATGAAGCCATTGGAAAAGTGGTTGTGTACACATGAAAGACACCTTCTGCTATTTATATGTGTTTTTCTAAATTAAAGGGAATATAAAACCGGTGAGAAATCAACTTGGAAACATTCCCCTTTTGGGTAGAACAAAATTTCAAGCCAAGCAATATTAGCAAGGAAAGGAGAACCCACCAAGGAGCAGCTTCACAGGTCTGGTCACCGCTCGCGACAGCAGCAGGACAGCCAGGGGCTGGGCAGCCGGAGCCCCGGGCACCCGGCGGGCAGCGCGGCGGCAGCACCGGCCTCGCGGGCTCCTGGCACACGGGGTTCACAGCAGCCCGCCGTGGCGGGGCCGTGGTGGGGCAGTGGTGGTCTCTCCATGCCATCCCAGTGCACGGCCCTGGGGCAAACGGGCACACGTCCGGGTACCCGGCACTGCTGCGCGGGTGCGGATGGAGCCGTCCCGAGCACGGCCAGCGGCTGGGAGACTCCTCGCTGCTGGAAACCAGCCTCTGCAGGGACACGGGCCACCACCACGGGAAGCAAAGTGCCTGCTGCTGCCCTGCGTGCTCAGCGCAGGGCACCAGGCGACACAAGGCTGTCTGATTGGCACCTGCTGATTAGCACCTGCAATTAGAGCCTCCCAGGTAAGGATGGCCCAAGGGCCGGCTTTCCTGGCTTCAGGGCTCCTCTCTGTGCTCTCCCACCCCGCTCCTCGTCCAGGTCCCAGGGTCTGTGGGGTCCAAACCCGGCTCCTCCTCCCCGAGCGCAGCCCCAGGTGCTGCAGGCTGGTCCCCAGCCACGCGCCGGGACCAGCGGCTGGAGGCACCGGTGAGTACGGGCAGGGCATGGCGTGTGAGGAGTCTGATTTTAACAGCACCGCGCTTTGCCTTCCACCTCTCTGCCCTCTCTCCCTATATTTGTACCTCTTGCACAGACACACAGATGAAATAGGTGTGCCCGTATGCATGAGAGAGCTTATTAATTGCTGCAGCCCAGGCTTGGAAGGGTCCCTGCGCTTGGGCCGTTGCTTTGTGACCTGCAGTGGCCGCCCGGCACCTGAGCGCACAGGGCTCAGACCCAGGTGTTGAGGAGCCGCGATCGAGGCGGTGCACGCACCCCCGGGACACAGCATCGCTCCGGCATTTCCCGCGCTGCCCTGCTGCAGTTACCTGCTCTGGGCGTCCTGATCCTAAGTTCTCCTGGAGCCGAAGCCTTTTGGATACGGAGCAGAAGATAATTGGTGCACTTCCTAGCTTAATCTTGAACCAACTGACAGCCGAGAGCTGTTGCAACTTTCCAGCAGATTTCTGTGCCAGGAAATCGAACCAGCTAATGAGGACCTGGCTGCCAGCTTCTCCTCTTGCTCCTCTCCCGGAGAGGGGACACTTGGGCTTGAAACAGCTCTGCAGTGCTTTAGCTGAAAGCTAGTGTTGTGGGTTTTACACATACACTTGATTCTGTTCATCAATATTTTACATATGCAGGTGTATGTAATCTTCATTTTTATGCAAATCCCTCTGCAGCCAGACAGGTGCATTTCCTGATCTCTATTCATCGTCAAGAAATCCAATAACTTGGCTGTGTACTTACATCTGGTTAGGGGTTGACCCAATGTGCACTTAAGCATGGATTTCAAATATGGGCAGCAGGGAAATAGCTTATTTCCCCCCTGGCCTTTATAAAATTAAATGCAAAACCCCCCAGTGTTAATGCAATGTTAATGTTGCAAGATCAAGCATTTAAAAGTCAGGAAATTCCATAACTTGAGGTTGCTCCAGTGGTGCCGAGTTGATACATCACCCATCCAATACATTTTCTTGTATATTTAATGATAAATATTAATCAATAGTTAAGCAATTAAATAAGCAGTATTAAAATATTGCTAGTACTTCAGCAATACTGAAATAAAGGGAAGTCTAGCAGAAAATACCCTGTGTCTACCAGGAGACCCTTCAAGATGTCCTGATTAGTCCAGATAACAGTCTGACACAAAGGTTTTGAAAAGGTAAGCCAGAGTTTTGACAAAGCAGCGCCTTTGGGGACCGAGAGGTGTCCATTCACCATGGTAATTTCGCATTTGTATCGCAGGAAAACAGCTCAAAAGCAGAAGCCTCGGGAAGGTGCTGGAGTGCCGCTGCCCTTCGTGCAGCCGAGGTGCCCCGTGCCCTCCGCCCTCCCCCGGGCTGAGCCGCCCCTGCCACCCCTCGGAGGGGGACACCAGCTGCAGAGGTATTTCCAAATACAACAATCCTGTTTCCTCCTTTTAACACAGAAAACCCAGCAACTGAACTTTTCCACAGGGGAAAAGCCCTGGGCTGTTTTCCTGCCGCGGGTGCCGTCAGAGCCTGGTGAAGCCCAGCGCTGGCCGGCGGCGACGGAGAGGGTGCCCACCCCCAGCTCAGCACCCGTTCTCCGCGCTGTGACGCCGTTGTGAAACCAGACCTGCCCGCGGCCAGGGGAAGGCGTCTGTCCTCCGTCTGCCAGTCTTCAAACGTCGTGATGCCTCTGCTTCTTCAGAGACACGGCTCTCTGGTTTTGGTTTGCTTGTTTCAAGCAGGACGAATACTTGTTTCCTTTATTATCTTGGAAATAGATGAAAAAGATTAATTCCGTCTTTTGGTAAACAGAGGAGCAAAAGCACATGCGGCCTTTGGGAATGGGCCAAAAATTAATTCCTTCAACCTAAAAGGGGAGTGTTTCCTACAGACAGGCTTCTAGGTCTGCACTGGACTGGCTCAGCCCCGCAGCTGGGAGCTGGGACTGCACAACTCCTCCGCAGTCCCTGCGCTTCAGTTGGGCACCGAGACCTGGAGCAATTCAAACACTATCAAAGGTGGAAAGTAATTTTTAATGTTAACAGGTAGGCTCCCGAATCACGTAGGTGCTTTGGAGAGCCACCGAGAGACTATCTCTAGGCACACACTGGAAAACGGCAGCTTCGTGCGCCCTGCTCACGTTCCCCGGGGCAGCAGACGGAGTCTCTGCTGATGGCATCAGCCGGGTTCGCAAATGACCTGGATGCCTCACGCAATGATTTTGTCATCATGACAAAATCACGTTACGTTTTGACCGTGTCTTTATTTCCAAGTTTGCATTTGTCTCGAATGTACTCGGATGTCAGGTATACGGTACCTTGTCCCTGCACTCTTTTGGGTCGTGTCCCCTTGCCAGCGCTGGCTGACGGGTCTGCCGTCCCAGTGCTTTCTGCAGAAAGAGACCGAACGGCTCTGACTGTAGCTGGCCTCGGTGAGGGGTGGGTGAGGTTTTTGGGTTCCCTTTGATTGCACTCACTTACCGTTCGCAGTCCCTACCAGAGTGCACATACAAAGTACAGGTTACATTCTGGGGCTCCCTGATATCCTATGAACTTTTTGCAGGCAGAACAGACAGAGCCCTGCTTGTTTCTGGCCATTCACCGACTCCTCCCTGCAAGGAAAGAAGCATGGGAAATCCGCTTACAAGGACAAATGGCTCTCCTGCTCAGATTAATTCACTGCCCCGAAACGGGGACCGCTGCCCACAGCCTCCCACAGCCATGGGAACGGCTGCCTTGGCCGGGGACCCGCCTGCCCGCGCCGCTGTGCCCGGGAGATGCTGAGGGTGCAGACCCCGTGCTTAAATCCTAGTGCAGAGGTAGAAGTGTGTACCTCACGGTATTCCTGCCTGGCTGCTGCAGCTGCTACGCCTTCATCCCGAAATAGTATTTTTTCAAATGAAGTAGCAGAAAACAGCTTTACATTTTTGTTATCCCTTCCAGCACAAAATAAAAAATGCCTGTGCTGCCACTACCTGATTCAATCAAGTGGAGTACATTGGATACCCACAGGCTAGAAGTGCTGGAAAAAGCTGACTTGTATTTTAATTAATAATGCGATACAGTGTCAACAACCAGGCCTCTGGCGATATGCTTTGCTTTGTTCATTATTTGCTGTAAACAATTTTCAAGCAATGTGTAGACAACCCTATTTTTTAATTCCTGCTAATTCTTAACATTAACAGAATGCAGGATTTTTCTTGTGCAATAAAACAAGTGATTAAACCTCCTTTCCAGCTAATGAAAGATTTCAGACTGGTTCTGATTTCAGACAAAAAAAAAAATCCACAGCTGTTCAGCAAGGCTCCCACTGGGTCTGGCAGGGTTACTGGGTGATGCTGGCAGGAGGTGGCTTTGGGGGACGAGGGACAGCCCCGGCTCAGGATGTGGGGAGTCGCTCCCTTCTCCAAGTGGTGGGTTCAGACTCGGAGGTGGAAGGGGAACGAGATTTGAGGGGCCCCGCTGTGCTTGCCAGGCTGTCCGAAGGTCTGTAACGTTGGCTGCAACAACGGTTAGTGATTGCTTCGGAAGAGAAAGCCAGGGGGTTGTGGATAGCAGCACACGCTTGGCAGCGATGCCGTCAGCCCCCAACCGTTTCCCAGCGAAAGCAGAGCCGCCACCTCTACACTTACCCTGGCTGGTGCTATTTTTCTGCTACCTGTTGAAGCACCCTCGTGTGTTCGATGGGTCCTGGGGGCCTCATGTGCTGGGGTGCAGGATGTGACCACACCAGCCCTCAGCCCGGTGCCAGCAGTGCTGCCGGGCGTGGGGAGCCCCAAACCTCAGCTGGTGCCTCCTCCATCATTTCCATGGGCATGCTGGATATCGGGAAAAATGTCTTTCCTGAGAGAGTGGAGAAGCACTGGAAGAGGCTGCCCAGGGAGGTGGTGGAGTCACCATCCCCGGAGGTGTTCAAGGAAGGTGTGGACGTGGCACTGCGGGACATGGTTTAGTGGGCATGGTGGGGTTGGGGTGGTGGTTGGACTTGGTGATCTGACAGGTCTTTTCCAACCGCAGTGATTCCGTGATTCTGTGATCTCCGCTCTCTGCCCCTGGCTCCTTGGGGACTGTGCACAGACACAGCAAGCAGTGGGCTCAGGGAAAGAGCTGCTCAGCCACAGTGACATTTTTCTTGTGGAGAATAACTTGTATTTGGAAACAGCCGAGATCCAGGCTGCCCGCCTCCTAGTCTGCTTTTGCTGCTATTTGGCAGGCAAGGAGGCCCCTCCAGCTTTTGCCGTTCTGCAAATCCTCCTCGTGAGCACAAATAGCAGGCTCCTGCACGCAGCAGAGCCCTGCTCTTAATTAATGTCTCTTCCCTGGGCCATCTGCTCAGCCAAGATCAGGCTCAGCCCTCCCGTGAGCCACGCGTGCCCCAGCCGCAGCCCTCCGGGCAGGGAAAACGCCACTCCTCGGGGACGCGCGGGCAAGCGAAGCGGCTGGCCCAGGCCACGTCCTTGGCCGGCGCCTGCCCAGTGCGCTCCTCGCCTTTGCATATCTGGAGGCACGGTGCCGGAGGCAGCGCGAGTGAAGCACGAACCGGCACCCCACCTCCCTGCTGAGCCCCGCGGGTGCCTGGCGTGGCACCTCGGGAGCAGGCACGTACCGCCCTGCGTGCGCCCTCCCCAGGGGAAATCACCTCTTCTCCAGGCTCCCTCCTAACGACCTGGCAGCAGACTCGCGGTTTGATGCTACCAGGTAAGAGGCAATTGGTCAGAGCACAAAGTAAAATGTCACCCAAATGTCACAGCAATTTCCTAAGTGTCCACAAAATGGCAGATGCTCCTTTTCAATGGCACGTCGGCTTCTTCTTGGAACAGCAGCACCTCACTCCTATCCGCTGTCCCCCTTGTCATTGCTCTGCACGAGCGCGGGGCGCTGAGGGACACGGCTGCCATCGTGCTGGAAGAAGAGACATTATCACATTAAAGAAGAGACCTTTCCTGGTCATCGAAGCAGCACGGTCATCACAGCCTTCCCCTTTTCCGGCTTGGCTGGGGAGTAGCTGGTGTCCACTGGAAGGCTGAGGCAGAGCGATTCTGCCAGCCTGGCTCTCCCTCCCTTCGATGTTGAGCCCCATGGCCAGAAGTCAAGCACTTTCCAGGGTGGGGACACCCTTCAGCCAGGGCTGGAAGAAGAAACAAATCTAGTCTATGCTGCTTCTCATTTTAGAAGGGCAGAGCCGAGGGGTAGCACTCTGAAACCAGCGGTAAACATGTACAAACAAGTGCCCCCATGTGCCTCCTCAGGGCTGGGGACCCGCCACGCTCACACTGCCCGTGTACCCTCACAGCTGTGAACCCCTCAGGTCCGAATCCATTAACCTCTGGATTAAACTGTGTGATCGCAGAACTACCCTGGGCCATCCCAGGCACTTTGCATGCTTCCTCTCGGATGGTCGCTCCCCACCTGCCTCACCTGTGGAGATGCTCTCCTGGTGCATCAGGCTTCAGAGCCATCCGAAGCCCTTCCTGGAGCCTTCCAGAGACTCTTCATGTCTAAGGACCAAGCTGCGATTTGCGGTACTTGCAGAACCACTGCATGCCACTTTCTGTGGACACCTGAGGTTGCCTGGACTGCACCAGCTGGAGAAGAGGAGAAGTTGCCTCCAGCCCATCCTGTTCCCAAACCCTCCCAAGGACTGTGAGAAAGCCCCCCCACACCTCAGACGTGGGCGACGTTTTTGCACGTCTGATTTCTGCAGGACCGGCTCCCAACAAAGACGGCTGGGCACACCCTCTTATCACCAGGGCTTGATTCCTGATGGTGGGATGGCTCTTCCTGGCACTGCTGCTCCCGACTAGCAGGTTTTCCACGGCAGCAGCAGACAGTGACCTGGAGCAGGGCTCCAGTTTGGTCTCACCCTGTCCTGTACCAGGTCATCTTCATACTATACACATTGCTGGTACTGCACTTGCTTCAAAGGAGTGGAAGATGCCCTCTAACAAACATGGCCATGACGGCACGCTGGCAAGGTGGATTCATCTTCGTAACACTGCTGCGTGCGCGGTGCCTTGCTGTGCCTAGCACTGCCGGTACAACGTGCACCGCTGAAGTCTGAGCTGGAACACTTCTGAAGAGGCTGGCAGAGCTGCACAGCCTGCTCCCTCCCGGCAGCACGCTTTCTTGGACATGACCTCGTGCAACTGAAAAGACATTGCAGTAGGAACAGCTCTCCCTTCTCTCCCGCTCATCATCAGCACGTATGTAATACAACACAACAGCGATACACACTCGCAACGTAAGACAAGTGTCAGAAACAGCGAGCTCTGACTGCTCTGATGAATATGTAAAAATATCACCAAGAGCCACAGAGGAAAATGGACCAGAAATAAGAATACATGTTCTGAAATAGCACACCATCTGCTGCATAAAAAAGTCTTACACAACCACAGCCAACCCATTGGTACGTGGTGTACGGAGACAGATCTCCCCTTCCCAAACTTCTTCAGCAGTCTATTCTTTACAAACCTGGAGGGAAGCCACATCCTCTGCAAGAGCAGCGGACCCAGCAGAGGGTCCTGCCATACGTGTTTTCTTCTTTCGGTTGAGCCCCACTGCTCATCCAGCAGTGACCACTGTCACCCCCACGGCACCAGCACACAAACTATTGACTTAGCAGAGGTGAAACCCTGGCCCTGTCCAAATGGCAGCAAAAAATCCTATTTATGTGGCTATGAGGATGCAAATTCTCCAGCTGAGTCTGAGGGTGGTGTGTAAAGCTGCACATCGATGGCTACACGCAGCTGCTGTGCTGACAGGATTGTTTTGCCTGTGATCACCCCGTTATTTTGCAACATTAATTCATCTGATCCCTTCATGCTTGTATGGGCATTTAGTTCTCGCAACTTCAGGATCAGTTTTCTAAATATCTATTTAAATGTATGCATAAATAGCTGTACTTTCTATTTTGCCTGCTTAGTGCGTTAAGGACTCTAGACATTGCTTTAAATGACTCGTCAGACACCTACAAAATATGCATTAACATCATAGCTAGTTTGATGAGCTGCAGTTTGATAGCTTGCTTCTGATGAAAGCCCCCGCCACTGCAAATACAGGAAATTATGGTATTACAGAATGCGCAGCCCCTGCGTGGCAGTGCTGTAATTATACAACTTCTAACAATTAAGTGCTTACTGATTATGTGTTGAAAGGAAGCTGAACACCATCAGATCGTATCATTGCTGATTTATTGAGTTATTATTGGCCACATCCTGAAGCTCTGACTGCCCTTCCTTGATCAAAACTCCTCATTTACCTGAATAAAGATGAAGAATTTTGCCCTGTAGTATTTCAGGCAATAGTGTGTAATCTCAAAACCTTTTCAAATGCTATTTATAATCCTGGTTTCTGCTTGTTGAGTTTTATAAACAACTATTCTTCCTGCAAGGATAAAAATAAAGTCAACCAATGGCTTCTGCGTTTAAGTCAGGTCACCACAAAGTGCAATAGGCAGGATTTTAAAAGGTCTGGTTTTACAATTTATTGAAGACGAAAGAAAGAAGACTCTTGAAAGCTCCCCAATTTTGTGTGTGCTGCAGTACGTTATGTATAAAATAAGGTCATGTATGCATTATCTTTATGCTAGACGTCAGACATGAAATGAAACAAAGCTGACAAGCAGTTTCCTGCGTGCTTTTTGTTAATATCACAAACTTAATTCAGCCACGAGAAGGCTCTTTGCATAGAGCATGTCATTGACAAAAAGGTACTAGACAATTGTAAAGAGAACAAGGTAAGTGATCTTCATCGTTATTATTATTATTTATTCCATCTCTTCCCTTTTCCCCCATTAAGCATTTCATTTGGAAATTCACTGGGGAAAAAGAACGGGAAGAAACGCGTTCTGCTTTCCCATCTGAATATCCTTAAGTCACATATGTTACAATATATTTGCATTTTTAAATAAATACCCCTCACAAAAACAAATTAGAAATGGTTATTTATGTCTTACGAAGCTCTGTTACCCTGCAGTGCTGTCAAAAGGTCAACCATTGCCTCTAACTTTGCTGTGCACACAATGACCTGGAAGTACCATCGATAATGACCCGATGGCTGTGAGTCTTGAAGACTTAATCATCTGACATACAAGGAGCCCTACGGCGTTCGTACTTGGCATTTGCCTTATTGAAATGTACACAGACAATATGCATTTTAAACAATTCCAAACCGCATGCCTAAAATAGTCATCGGGCCACAGATCCCTTTCTGAAACAGGCTTCTCGCTATTTCAGCTCTCTCGCCTTGATGAGCAAGTCAGCTAACGAAACAATCTGATGCATCTGGAGCTAGAAACTAGCTGCATTTATTATTGGCATTTGCTCCGTATTGCAAGGGAAAGTTATCATCTGCGTCATCTGGAACTTAATTACTATCTGCCACCAGCCAAATTTGATTTTAAGCCTCTCTTAGAGAGACTTCATAAAACACAACAACAAAAAGGGGGGGGGGGGGGGGGGGGGGAATTCTGCATTAAAAAAAAACCCAAGCAAAACTGAGTTCCGCTGCAAAAGCGGCTGCACCAGGAAGCCCTGCGTAGCTTTGGTGCTCGCTCAGCGGGGTCTGCCAGCCAAGCCAATGCCCTGCTCCAGGTCTTAAAATGGTCCAGAAAAGCCAATTACTGCACGTCTTCCTTCGGTCTGGTAGAGCAAACCCAAACCTACAAGGAGGGAGGTAAGAACTCCCTTCAGTACAAAAGCCAAAGTCAACGTTAACTATTGCGATCACGAAGTACATTATTTAACGATCCCCTGCTTAGGAACACTTTCGCAAGACCACCATATGTTGCAGACTGAAACGGGCCTAGCAGGAACGATTTCTGATGTATAGCCATCGGCAGGTTTTGCCGGAGCATACGCTCTCACCTTGAGCGTCCGCGGACATACAGACGGAGAAGTGCTGTGGCTGTCACGCTCCTTCCAGCTAATTAAAAGCTTCTCTTCCAGAAGTCAAACCCCCAGAGACCCGCGGCCATCTCTGGGTAATGGTGAACCTCTGGGTCTGTGGTAAGCCGGCAATTTTTAAGGATTTTGAAGATCCTGGAGCACCCGCTGCCAACCGGGCAGAAAAGGCAGATGGTTTTGAGACGGCATCCACCTGGTGATGGGTAGGTCGGACAAGGTGGGACGTCACCACATCGCCCAGAGTGACCCCCGTTGATGGGAGAAGCACGTGCGAGGGCTGCGGGTACCAGTGGACCCCCCAGCCTGCTTCAGCAGTTCTGTAGGGGTTTGCTGTGTGTTCCCGGCCGGCAGTGCACACCTACAAGTTCACATGGGTCATAAAGACCGTACCAAGGGGAGAAGCTGGAGGCACCTGGGCCCCGCGGCGGTGCCGGGGCATTGCAATGCTGGCAGCCAAGCCCGCCCCGGGCAGCCCCCGACCTGGACCCTCTGTCCCTCACACTGCCGCAGGAGAGCGTGGAGATGTGATGGCTGCTTGGGAGAAGAGGCGACATATGTTAGTGGAGTGGTAGCTGTTTTCTCTTGCGTGTTTACCCTCCTACGTATCTTCTCGGAGGCTCGAAGGAATTATGCTTGATACAGAAAAAAGAAAAAAACTCAGGAAAAAATCTTCCCTTTTCTACTCACCCTTGAAAAATATGCCCAAGTGATGTCTCTTTCTGGTATTTCACATTGCTGGGAGTCAGGAAAACTAGCCTGTGCACTTTCCATGTCTTCTGTTTTAATAAACTGCACATTAGTTTCATTCAGCAGCTCCAGCCTCTGGCTATCCGTTGCGCTGTATATTAGTTTTAAATACACATTGCTTGCAATAACACTGGAGCAGGAAGCTGTGCCTCAAGTTAAGAAATGGTTAGGATTGCTTTACATTTGCAGTCTCATTGAAAACATTTATTCAATCAAAGGGAAAAATAAATGTGGTCCCTCTGCTCTGTCAAGTATAAACTGTTATTGATCCCCTAAATGAAATTTGTCCATGCTGATCGATCAAACACATTATCTTTTTTCCCCAGTCTATTACCAGCAATTGGAAACTCTCAAGCATCAATAGCAGCTTGACCACACACAACTGTAAATTTAGCCTATTAGCTCCCAAAATTCGCATTATTCTGGTCCCCCTCCTTTCTCTGCAAACAGAGGGACCTCTGCATTATGACTGTATTTTTCCTGAGCTGAAGGTTAGAAAAAGTTAAATTTCATAAAGTGCTGGGAATAATTTGTGTCGTGTTAAACTCCATCTGTGTGGTAATGGCTGTGTGACAGCGCAGGGATGTCACTGGTGCCCACCTGGGCTCTCCGGTGGGGTCCTGGGGACACACCTGCACGCCAGCCTGCGGCTTCTGGGCTGGCCACGTCTGCCGGAGCAAAGCGGCGGATTTTAGTATTTCCTAGTATTTAATTTTTGACAAACCCGATATTTATCATGAGTATTCCTGGCGCATAAGCTGCCTTGCATATTCCCCGCTCTGGAGCTGGCCCGATGACGCCGAGCCACAAGCCCAAGCGAGGCGTCCCTCTGCGCAGGCACCCTCCGCTCGCCCGCGCCGCTGGCACTGCGCCCCGCTGCTCTCCTCATTCCTGGCGTGGGGCTGTCGTGCAGTCCCGCGGGCTGCCCCACTTCGGCACAGCGCTGGCCCCTGCTCGGGCCCCGGCAGGATCTGGCCATTCGTCCCCATCCCTGCCCTTGCGCCACTCTCTTAGAGAGACGTGTCTGCAGAAAGTGCCAGGGGCAAACCCAGCGCATCCTGGCTGAAAACACAGACAGCACAGAGCATACGTGGGGCTTTGATGGGTCGTCATGTTACCAGTCCTGTTTGTGGTTTCCTCATCTTCACAAACTAGTGAGAGCTAGGGAAGAACGGAAGGTTCACACACCCTTTTCTGACCGTCGGGCTTTTTGTATGAGGATGTGGAAATGCCGTGTCACATGAACCTGGCTAACGAGAACGCTCAGCACATCGCTAATCACAAAATCTTCACCATCCCCAGGGCCAGGCTACGCTCGCGGTGCTCTCAGCAAGGGAAGATGCTCCAGGGAGAGGACGGCGTACGCAGGTGCTGCGGGCAACCCAGCGCTTCCCGCGGCTGTGGGAGCAGGACCGGGGTCCGGTGGGGTTCCCACCTGCCCAGGGACGCAGCCTAATCATGCCCTTGCAAACCCACCCACCTTACGGACGTGCTGAGGTGGTCTGGCGTGCCCTCCCAGGGCTCAGCGGAGCACCAATCTTCAAAAAGAACTTAATTTCAGGTAGACTGTGGAAAAGAAGGTAACGCTTGTCTCTTAATAGCCATCATGAGGGGCTTACTCTCGGCTGCTGTCAATAGCTCATATGTTTGTCTTCTGTCTTGCTGATAGGTAATAATTTTCCGAGTAAGCTTAGGGAGCAGTGACTCTTTATTAAAACTAATAAGGGAGGGAGTCACGGGTTTTTAAAAATCACTCAGGAAATTATTACTGACAACTCTTTCTTGCCTCACTCCACAGAAGGAAAGTGATAAGAAGTTAAGATGCCTTGCATGATGTCAGCTCGTGGTTTTGCTGCCACGTACACCCAGGGCATACAGGCTTTATAATGCAATGTCTTGCAACAGTGGCTTACATTGCAAATAAAACAGTCCTGAAGCTTCACCTGGAGTAATAGAGGCTTCAAGTGTAAGTTGTTACGAATGTCTAATTTTGGCTAAATATGGCAGAAATTACATTTTAAGGAAATATCTAACTGTGAAACATTTTTGGTGCTTTTTAGCGCCTGGTTAGGTACTGAAAATGGAAATCCCGAGAAAAAGTGGTGAAAGACAGCACTGACCCTGTGAAGCAGGAAGAGCCAAGCACCAGCCCCGCTCACGGGCACGTCACCCAGGGGCTCCGCAGAGTCCATCTTCTTCCCAGGTGTAAGACAAGGGCAAAGCACAGCAAAGTAAAGCCGACCCCTCTGCCCAGCTCAGCGGGGGCAAACCCCTCCCAGTCTGTCCCTCTGCCCCGGGGAGCGGGGAGCTGCGCCGCACGGGAGAGCTACCAACACCTGCAACCCCGAGCCGTCAGCAGGCTGGCGGGTTTTAAGGGACCATGATATAACATAGCCAGAGCTTTTTTTGCAACCAGAACAAAAACTTCACCCATCCATATCAAGACTGTATCTCCCCATCTCACATATCTCTCTAAAAAAAACCCTTATCTTGGCATAGCGCAGAACCAACCCTTTCCCTAGGTGGGTTGTTCTGATGGTTCATTGCCTGCACAAATCTGGACCATATTTCAGTCTAAATTAATCCAGCTTCCGCTTCCTGCTGGTGCTTTTCACGCTCCCTTCCCGCAGTCGGAGCCACGGGCCTCCTCTGCCAGGCAGCCCGCAGAGCATGGCAGGTTCGCCTGGATAAATGAGACCGACTTTCTAAGCATCGTGCCTCGAGGCAGGTTTGCTGCATCTCTGGTTACTCACACCGCTGTTTTCTGGACCCCTTCTGACTTCTACATCTCCTTCCCAAGGAGCAGAGACCAGACCTGGATGCAGCGTTCCCATGAGGCTCCCGCGGGGCTTGCAAGGCTCACTTCACCTTTCCCGGCCATCTCTCCTTCCCTTCCAGACGTCCAGCAGTTTTTCCCCACCTTGGCTTTGGCACAGCAGGAGGGACCCGGGCTTGGCCGTCTGCCGGGCAGCCCCTTCGGCACCACGCTGCACGGCCGGACACGTTCTGGCCGCTCGGGCACAGGCGTGCGCGGAGCCTGCCGGCATATCGCCGCTCGCGAACACGTTCCCCTCATTATTAAATATTTTCCACCGCGTTGCCCACAGCATTTATGGGGTGCGTGTGACATCTTTCCCCTCCCAAGCCCCAGGGTGGTGTTTCCCCCTGCCCCATCCCACCGGGCTGGCCAGGTCCTCGCCCCCTCACCGAGCCCCTGCTCCCCAGGTGGGAACCGCCGCACCGGGTGCTCATTTGGGGCGATATTTAGCCCAAAGTTTGCTGCTGCTGTCTCAGACCTCAAGAACAGCCCACGCGCCCAAAGCCTTGGCCGCTTTGCAAGCACACAAGCAGGTCTAATAACAGCGATGACCTCTGCCCGTGCTTCAGCTGAGGATATGATCTCAGTGAAGTTACTTTTATCAATCACGCTTTTAACCTAATAAAAAAGATGACCGGGGAAATGACATAAAGACCAGTTTCTTGCCAATATTGTTGCATTTCATACTATTATACCAATCTTCTGTGAAAAAAAGAACATGACCATGTGTGGCCACATCCATTTCCGTCTTGAGAAATGCCGACAGAAATGCCGCCTTATTACCCCCCGGGATTTGTCCTGCCGCGGGGAGCAATCCTTCTGCCTTACTGGTGGGGGTGTTGCCTCGGTTGTACACAGAGCTCCTCCTGATTTTCCCCATCGTGGGATTTTCCTCCTGTGCTGTTTCACAGCTGGACTATCACAAAGATAGCGATATGGTTACTACTTCATCACCCACAAAAATGGAAAGATAGAGCCTTTTTTTCCAGAAAAGTTTGAAATATTGGCGGTGTTGTCGGAACAGCAGAAGAGGAGGTCAGAAACGGGCCGTGGCTAAGGCGCGGTGTGGGCATCACCGAGAAGCGGTGCCACCAGCCACGGCCCCGCGAGGCTCCGTGCCAGCGCTGCTGTCGCACCGGCAGAGCCGCCCGCGCCCCGAGCGGCTGCTGCACGCCAGACGCGGTGTGGGTGGTGATCAGCCTTCTCTAAAGACAAACGCCAAGCGCATTTGCGGGAAGCTCTCGCAGGCTGCTGAGGCCAGAGGGGCAGGCAGGTGCCCGATAGCCGATTCTTCACCCCAGCCACGGATCTCCCGGTTCGACTCGGGCGCGCGCAGCCATGTCCGAAGGCTAGGCAGGGCTGCTGGCACCCCGGGTGAAAAGCACTTTGTCTGCATCGCGCACTGCCAGGCACATCGGTTACGCAACTGCACGGGCTTTTCCCGATTTTCTATTTTTTGCATGCCTTGGTCTGCTCCCTTCGGAAAGGCAGGAGGGTGTCCCCGCCGATTCTCCAGTGGCATTATTTACAGGAGGGAGGAGAAAAAGGGAGACAAGGAATGGGATGCCCTCCCTGCACTGCACTGGGGTGTGCCTGCGCGCATAAGCAACCTGCCAGTTCAATCGCAATGCATTAGTAGTATCAGCCCCACCATACTATCATAGTTTTGCATTAGTATTTCACTTTTTCACTCTCTTTGTGCTTAACTTCCAGGCTACGGGAACGTAAGTCCCTGGGCCGGAGCAAGTGCCAATACCAGAGGCGAAGGGGAGAGGTGGGGAGCGGGGCGAGTGCAGGGGTCTCCCAGGCTGGGACCCGTGCGTGGGTGCTGCCCTGCAGGCAGGGCGAGAGGAGAGCCAGGGTCCCGCGGGGCAGGGAGGGCGGCAGGAGGGCTCCCACTGCCTGCACCGGCGGCTCAGACGGCGGTAAGCCGGGCAATCCCATTTGGTACCGAAACAAGTTACCTTTTTTGCAAAGCAATCTGAATTTCGAGGTTCAAAATTAATAGCGATTGAAAAATTTCAGTTTTTAAGTGTGAAATGATACAGGATTGGCAGGGGGTGGTTTCTGCTGCTCTTCCACAGGTCTCCAGAGGGCAAAGGAAAGCGCTCTGCAGTCTGGGATGGGCATGGGTATTTGGGATGGGTCCCCACGGACGGGTTTGATTCCAGGTAGGTTTGGGGGGCACCTTCTAACAAAGTCCACCAAGTCCTACGGGTCGCCTGAGCTTCTACAAACAAAATTGAAAGGAAAACAAAACTCAAAGAATAAAGTGGTACAAAGTGCCCTTGGTGTGAGACCTGCCTTTGCCCTTTGGGCTGCGCTGGAAGGAGGAAGGCTGCCCCAGCGATGGTGACCTCGGTTACACAAGGGTCCCGAGCCCTGATGTGCCTCTGGGCGTGCGGCGTCACACTTCAGTGACACGAGTTGCAGCAGGTCTCAGCCTGCCCCGGGTCCCACCCTCCCACCAGGATGGCAGTTGGCTGTGTTCTAATTTACCAAAGCCAAAGTGGCATCAACTAATAGAATACAATAGAGTAGAATAGAATAGAATAGCTAAGAAAAAGAATAAAAAGTAAGAAATAGAATAAAAAACTAAGAAATAGAATAGAACTAAGGACTCTTAGTCCTGAACTTAGACTTAAAAACAAAAAGTTGACTTCTAACATGCCTCTTTTTTCTTCCAGTTTGTCCATCTAGATAAAACCAACTGATTTAATTATGCTCCAGCGCCTGTTCTCCCATGATCCCTTTGGCTCTCTAACAAATTGTGTCAAAATGTGGATGTTCCTCCCCAAAACATCCCTTTTGTCCTTTACTTGCATTTTTTTGGCCATGTAAGCAGTAAGGTCTCTAACTCTAAAGGACCAGACAGAAAAAGAAATCCACCCTACGCCAGGCTTTCTGGAAGGGCCACGCAGCTTCAGCAGCCGCAGATGCTTCTGCACCCTCCTGCCTGCGCCCGGCCGCAGCGGGCCGGGGGGCGAAGGGCTGGCGGGGCTGCTGGCACCGGCCGCCTGACGGCAAAGCACTCGCAGGGCCCTTCAGGCCCCGAAATTTTAGCAACCTTTGCAGAGGAAATAAGTTTAATCGCTTTTTTTTTTAATTCTAAGTGTGGAGAAATAGGGAGAGCACTGTGAACTCCCATAACGCTGCCCGTTTTATCCTCCGGAGCCTATCCCACGCACTACCGGCCTGAGACACGCCGGCTTTCCGCCTGCCCCTGCCTGCCCTTCCTCTGACACCTTGGACTCAGCGAAAGCCTCAGAGCATTGAAAAATAAAACTCACACAAGAGAGACGTGGCTTTATTAGGTTCCCAGCATCTCCTAGTTCAGTAAGTTGTAATTACACAAGCCGATTTTTCTCTTTAATCATGGGGTGAGCTTTTAAAAGGAAAACAGCCAAGTCAGTCAGGTTCTATGTATGATATTTGCTGGTAGATAATTTAATTATTGCAGAAAATTATTTTAAACACTAAGATGCACCAAGTTCAGTTTTTCCCCATTTCTGCTACTATCACACAAGCTATTGATAAGATGTCTAAATTTATTGCAGAATAATTCTGCAGGAAAAGAGATAAAAGGTTCCTGAATAAAATATGAGGCGAGAGCTGTAAATTGTAGCAATGCATATCATTTCATTCAAATGTAGGAAGCAATTACCATCTGCTATACTCATCAGTTCCCTCCTTTATGACTTAATTATATGTTTAATGCTATCAGATCAAGGAAAGGGCACAATAGATGAATGAGTGAAAGAAATAGAAAAGATTCAGCAACAAGACAAAAGGCAGATGAAAAGTAACCCAAGAACAGAATTGATTTCATTTGTTGGGAGAGAAGTTAATTTAAATAGTATATTCTATCATCTCCTGTGCTGTGCTGAGATAATATAAATCATGTGTTTGTGAATTTGCTTCATACAATTTTAACAAAAGCATTCAAGTTTCTGAAAACCTAGGGTCTGCAGGTTTTGATTTATTTATGAAATGAGTAACATTTACAAAGAAAGAGCAGTGACTGACAACCAAAGCATTTAAATTATTATTAACAGTACTTTGCTGTACAAGTATGAGATGACAGAAGGAAAGCCGACGAGCTCTTCTCGTTCCCCTCCTATCTGGGTTTCGGTATCTGCCGAGATCACCTCCCGCCAGCCGTGGCCTCGCCGGGGCCAAAAGCGCGGGGTGGAGAAGGACCCGGCCACCGCAACCACCTCCACCGCGCCGCCTCCTCGCCGGCCAGGCCGGAGGGACAGGGAGGACACGCTGGGCTGGCAGCCCCGGGACCGCTCGGCGTCCCTCCGCGGGGTGCAAGCAGCCACCCTCCCGCCAGCCGCTCCCAGGTTTGCCGGCTCCAGCCATGGCCTGGCGGGGCTGCCCACACCCTGCACCCCGCACCCTGCACCCCTGCATCCTGCACCCCTGCATCCTGCATCCTGTACCTTGCACCCTGCACCCCTGCATCCTGCACCCCTGCATCCTGCATCCTGCACCTTGCACCCTGCACCCCTGCATCCTGCACCCCTGCATCCTGCACCTTGCACCCTGCACCCTTGCATCCTGCACCCTACATCCCTGCAACCTGCACCCTTGCACCCTGTACCCTTGCATCCTACACCCCTGCACCCTGCACCCTGCACCCTGCATCCAACACCTTGCACCCTGCATCCTGCACCCCCAGCCCTCGAGCTGGCTGCGCCTGCTTCCCTCGGAAGGACAGGCAGCTGGGAAAGCTTCTGTCTGACACCAGGATTTGTGTCCTGCTTGTTCTTCCCCTCGGGCAGCTCCCCTGCGCCCTTGTGCTTTCTGCAGTCTGAGGCAGACCACATCTCTTACCATTAGCAGTGAAGTAACAATTCACGTGTTGCTGAAACTCTCGGCGCCAAATATTTTCCTGCATTTGAAGGTCCTGATGCTTCAAAATATTTATCTGTCAAATTTGACAACACACCTGCCTGCTAAATATTGTTTTTATATTGAGAGGGCTGCATGCTCCCGTGCAGCCTGGCTCCAAACAGAGGGGTCCCTCCTCGGCCTCGGGGGTGCTGGCAGGAGCGGTAAGGCAAGCAGAGGTGTGCGGGGACCCCGCCGACACAGCCCAGGTCACGCGCTGCCTCAGAAAGCCGAAACTGCCTTTTCTTGACATTTAGAAAGGATAAGCGCTCGATTTAAACTAATCCACTTTAGCTAGCCCTCGTTTGTCGGGGATTGTTTTGACAAAACAGCGTGACACCCCCCAAAACTCTGGGAAAATGGTGGAACAGAGAGTACCTGGCTGTGCGCCCGCCCCGCCTGCCTTCGCCAGAGCATCCCGGGTCCTGCCCCCCCAAAGGAGAACCAGGATTCGTGGCCGGGCTGCACGGGGAGGCAGTGGCCAGCGGGGAGCAGAGCCAGCCCGCGGAGCTGGCAGCCCAGGGCAGCCGCCAGCAGCCCAGACCCGCCTGGCCTGAGCCCGGCCGAGCGGCCCAGGGTGGGGGCTCGGGGTGTCGGGAGAAGGGAACCCGAGGGGCTGCAGGCAGCGATGCTCGGGAGGGAGCCTGATCTGCACCGATGGACTCGAGACAGCTCTGCTGCTTTCAGCTGCCTCAGGAGCCGTACAGAGTAGGAGTAGAACTCAGGCTCTACGGCTTTCCAGAGCAGCCCTGTCGAAGGGGCCATATCCAACCCCACGAGAGCGGTTTGGGACTGCTGAACCCAACCTGTGTGACATTGCAGGTGAGACAGACGCTGCCTGGCCGGGTCCCCCACGCCTGGACAGAGCCCCACGGCCCCAGCGGGGCTCCCACAGGCGATGCTGGCCGCATGCCATACTCCACGTTAGCCTCGAGGATGCGTCTGAAATGCATTGCCTCTGCAGAGTGCTCCAATGGAAAAGGCTAACGCACTGCTCCAGCCTGCGGGCAGGCATCCAGCCTGCCAGAGCGAGGATGGTCCTCCTGCTCTCCCCCATCGGAAAGGCCACGGCCAGGCTGGGATGACCGGATTGGGCCGTGGCATTTCAGAAAAGACATGGGCAGGCAGAAAGGGGAGCACAGCGGTGGGAAGAGCCGCAGTGCAGGACGCCTGCCTGCAGACGGGAATCACTCCGGTGGCCGCACCGCGAGGGGCAACGGCGGGGCCGGGGGGAGAGCGCAGCGGCGCGGCAGCCGCAGCCATGGTCTGCGTTGCAGGAGAGGCCAGCAACAGAGGCTGTTCACTGCGACGAGGGGGTCAGGATGAGCGTGGAAGAGTTTTGGATGGCGGGGAAGCCCGGCCATGGAAGAGGCACGGGGAGGAGGAGGAGGGAGCTGCCTTATGTGGGACCTTAAAGAGCAGGTTAAATGCACATCTGGTGAGAAGGAGACGGGCCACCCAGGGAGCAGGTGGCCTCTGAAGGTCCCTTCAAGCCTGTTCTTCAGGGGCTGCGTGACATCTGGACTCCCCCTCCAGGTCAGGTACTGCCGATCCTCAATGAGATCAGGGTTGTAACCTGAAAACTGGACTCGGCAAATAGTCACGAAGTCC
The DNA here is from genome assembly GCF_030936135.1 of Gavia stellata. NCBI lineage: Eukaryota > Metazoa > Chordata > Aves > Gaviiformes > Gaviidae > Gavia > Gavia stellata. The sequence continues at coordinate 956,019 of NC_082601.1, read as the reverse complement.
TGCTTTCATTCCTAATGTCCAGAAAACTGGCCTTTGTTTTCAGACACCCCATTGCTGGATGCTTCCCACACCTGACAGAGCAACGGCCACAAAAACAAAGGCATTGCTTGCTGTGGATAACCAGCCAGGAAATAAGAAACCCCAGAAGAATCCTGGCAGCAATCCCCCATAGTTCATCCAAGGGCTCAGACTTTCTTAACTTGCTCAGCTATTTTTTTCATCCCCCTTTTCTTCCTTCCTTGTCCCCTGGGAAGGGAGCTCGGGATGTCCGTATGGCACCGAGGACAACCTGGGACTGTGCCGAGCTGTGGACAATGGGACTGGGACCTCTGGGCTGGAGTGGAGCCAAGTCTGAGTCACCGCGAAGAGCTTCCACGTGCTGTTTGAGATAAATCATGAACGAAACCTGCTGTGGAGCCAGGGGCTGGGCTGGGGGAGCAGCGCCCAGAGGGGCAGTCGGGGAGTCCTGCGGCTGCACTGGCTGGTGGCACAGCTGTGCTTTGTGCTTTCGGGGTGGTGAAGGCGAGCTCCAGCTGCCTCTTCCAGACCTAGCTGGGTTGCAAAGGGAAGAGGGGAATGCTGCAACCATAACCACTAACTGTACCTCCTCATCGCCCGTGCCCTTGCACCGCACACTGGCCAGGCTCTGGGGTACCCCGGGCAAGCTGCTGTGGGTCGAGCCCCTGCCAGCTGCGCATGTCCCCATCGCCCAGAGGGGCCACCACGTCTAGAACAGGACACCGGCAAAAGGGTGCTTTGCATGTGCTTTGCAGCCTGGCATGTTAACACCAGCGGAAGCTGATTTCGTCACAGATCAGACCTGTTGCCTTGCCCCAGCATGAAGGCAGAGCCAGGGACTGTTTGAGGTACTGGGAGAGGGGTGGCAGTGTGGGAAACTCATGGGAAACCAAAGCCATCCTTTCTGTCCAGGTGAAGGCAGCAGCACGGATCCTGCCGGCAAACCCACCTGCAGATGCCGGAGATCAGAACACAGGTCTGATGTTCTCCCTGCATGGTGCTGCTCCTGATAGAAAAGCAGCTGCTCCCTGCACTAACTTCATTTCCCGAATGGTTTTAAGGTATAGCCCCATGTTGAGTCTATTGCATTAATCTGTCCTTAATGGCATTGCATAGGCAGGCATTTCATTAAGTGCCTTCCCTTTATCTGTGCGCTCTCACCGATGTTGATGGGTCTGAGAAACTTGCCATTGATTTCAGCGGGAAGTGTCTGGTCATCTCCGTGTGAAACGCAGTCTATTTTCCAGAAGCTATTGGAAGTGAAAATTAAGGCACAGGCTCCCTCTTTCCACATTTCTCAGTGTTTCCAGAGCTGGGCTGTGCTGGGTTCAGCAGTGAGCTCAGCGCTGGAGAGGATGTGAGGGCATGGGGGGATTTTCAAGGGGGCGGAGGGGATGAGCAGAGGATGGTGCAGGGTTAAGGGCTGTGAGGTGGCCTGGGCTGTTGTGGGGGGACAGGGAAGCCACATGCTGCTCTTCTGCAGCCTCTGCCCACCCATCCTCTCCCCTGGGTTTGCTCTGCAGCCACAGCCGCCGCCGCAGCTCTCCATCGCATCCATCCCCACAGCCAGGACCCCCAGGGCTCCTGCAGCCGAGCTCTGCGCTGGAGCAAGCGAAGGGGCTTGTGCAGCGCTGCAACCTTCCTGACCACACGTGTCCACAGAGGAAAACAATAATGGAATAATGCAATTTGCTTACATATCACATGGTGGGGTTAGAACACAATAAAGTATGTCATCTTTTAACACACCTTCTGATGCTTTTTATTTCCCCTACTGGTTTCAGCAATGTGCGCAAAGCAATTATATTGCAGTCAGAAATTATGGGGTTGTGGGAAATAAAGCAGTCTGCCTTTTCAGAAGACTCAAGCAAAACTGGAGTTAGAGACTAGCTAGGCAGTCACAGAGGCAGTGACATCCCCACAGGCGGTATCTAGAAGTAGCCACCCCAAGAGTTAAACACGATGGGCACCAAGTGTTCCTCTAAAAGAGTAAAACAAAAAAAGTCGTAATACTTCTTACTTGATGTCTGAATCCAGGTTACATTCAGATCGCAGCATCACACTGTTTCTTGCGAGCTCAAATGGTATAGCTTGTTTGTCTACAAATGATTTTCTCGCTTGTATGCATGAAGCACAACTTCCTCTAGTGGCTGATGGCACCAAGAAGGCTTCAGTCAGCCACTGGACCCCTTCCTAAATTAAAATAAATATCTGGTTTGAATCCCCAGGCAGCACTGAACATGCTGAGGAGCAATCGTGGCAGGTCAGCTAAGTGTGCCGGAGCTGGCGCTGCCGAGTCCCACTGCAGAGTGCCACGGGAGATGCCCAGTCCTGCTCTGATGTGAGAGCGCTCGGGGCGTGGGCAGTCAGTAGGGCCCAGGGCACACAGAGCAGGCAGGGAGGAGAAAGCAAACGGAGTCATTACCTGAGGCTGCCCGCGAGGTGCGGGGAGCAGGCGGGAGCCTGGCAGCACCGCAGACTTCACACAGCGCCAACCCGGTACAAGGGGTCCAAATGAAGCCTGGACGGCCAGCCGCCGCTCTGGCCCCCCCAGCATCTCTGAGCACCTGATGGGTGCGTTGGCAGCACGCCGAGCACCGGGTTTGCCCTACGTGCCACACCTGGCAGCAATCCTGCTGGCACCCAGGGAGAGCGTTAGGGCTGCTTTCTCGGGACCAAGCGCGAAATCCCAGCGGGGATGCTTTGGCTCTAGAGTGGGGTCAGAACCTGCGGAGCTGGAGAGAGGAGGTGGGATGTAGTCACGGGGTCTCAGTTTTGGACCATCCCGCTGCGACAGCTGCTTTACACTGCCATATTGCCATCGCACAGCACGGTACTTACCGACTGGTTTTGCCCCCGCCGAGGATGCGCACAGGTACTTAGAACAGCTGAGGAGACATCGTCCTGCGCCCCGCTTTCGGCAACAGAGCTGCCCTAGGGCTGTATCTTCATTCCTTTGTGGACACACAGACACCGTTGCCTTTACACAGGCTACCCTTACCAAATGTATGTATGTGCAGATATGTGCTGGGAGGTCCACGAAGAAAGAACGCAGTTTTATACTAATTCCCTTAATTTATTCACATCAAATGTCAGTGCAGTGTCATATAAAAACCTTTAATGATTTTAAAACAAATGGTCCCTGAGGCAGGAAAATAGTTATAGTGCCATTTCTAAAATTAATTTAATTTCTGTGGAATAGAAATAAAAAAAAGTGCCTGCTCAGTTGCACATGCATTACAAATAGCATTAGAAAATATCTAAAGAGTCTTTTCAGCTGCAATCAGACAGGGTTTCCCAGCCTTTTTACCAACTCTCTCGACACGCCAGTGCTGGGAGCACCTCGCTTTGCTCCCTTGCGCCTCCGCGGCGTGCTGAGGGCAGTCCTCTGCCCGCCGCATCCCTCCTCACTGCTCCCCTGCGCCACAGAGAGCACCCAGATTAATTAGTACCTGTTATTTTCTTTATACAGTAGCAGAACCTATTTTTATTACATTTCTCAATGACTCATAATAGTATATCTTCTCTGCCTTATGCGCACAAGCTCAGGACAGCATTGCACTGATATTCTGGGCCTGGAATCCTTCCTCTCGCAAGCTCATGGGATGATCATATATGCTCCTGCTTCGCTGCCCACCACCCCGCTCAGATGCTGTCATACCTACTCACCATATGGTACGTTGGTTTCACACTGGGACGCTGCTGGCAGTGGCAACGATGGGCAGTCAGCACTGTCTTCGTGCCACTGGTTCCCCCCATCCTTCTGGCAGGGGGGGCACGCTGCTGTCGCACCCCGCTCGGCTCTGCCCGGCGAGCCCAGCCGTCCCCGGACGGAGGCGGCGCAGAGCTAGCAGAGGGCAGCTGAAAAGCCACTCCGCTCCCGTGGCTCTGGGTGCGACGTGCCACACTTGGGGAGATGGAGAAGTAGCATGAGCATCGCTGTGCTTGGTGCTGGGCTGCTGTGGGGTCTGCCTGCACGTCCTCCGGATCGGGGAGCTGGGGGCCCGCAGAGAGCCCGGCTGGCGGCGGTGGGCAGGGACAGTCTTCTCAGCCCGTTCGTGTCAGGGACCATGCGCTTTCCGGAAGAAACCAGGTCAACGGAGCAAAGAGGAGCTTAAGCAAATGTTAGAATCAAGCTCAAACCAAGGAATCAGTAGCAAAAGCCAGTCCCTCGGCTAGAGCTGCCACAGAACGGAGGCTTGGCTGGCTTTTGCGTGACAACTCCACCTGACCAGCTGGGACGTCTGGGGACACAAGCAATAAATTCAGCCTAAGCACCAAACGTTCAGGTCAGTCACTGCCCCCCAGCCATGTGTTTACCTCAGAAATCAAGCGCTCTTATTTTAAAAATGACACTATGATATTGAATTTTCACCTGCATTTTTAGATCATTTGTGTACCTCACCAAGTCTGAATTTGTTGCCAGACCTCCTAAGTGCCCTGAATGAGATTAATTTGGAGCTAATAATCCTCCATACTGCCTATTGGTACAAATTTCCTAGTCTCTCCTCAGACTTCTAGATCTTAACTGCTGATTTTTCTCCTGAAATGAGTTACATATGCCTTGGTGGTCCCCCACCAAGAGGCAAAGTAACTCTGGTATTTCCAAAGTTTAAAGTGTTTGACTTTGCAACCTGAAAGAACTAATCTTCTGGCTTTTTTAATGATGCTTTTTTAACAAAAGCATCATTCATCCTCTGCAGCTCAGCCCCTCTAAAGTCAGAACTCATTCTGCCTTGCAGCTGTGGAAGCTGTTGGTTTCCTCCATGGCTCCCACTGGTTCTCTCCGCTCAGCAAAAGGGTTAGCTGGAAAGCCAGGCAAAGGAAAAATACATGTTGCCAGATTTCTGATAGAAGCTGAGAAGGGACAGCATCAGTGGCGCTGCAGAAATTGGCAGCCCCTTCCCCGCTGGAGTTGTAGGGCAGCTCTGCATGTGGGGCAGGGATTGCCCCCCCCCGGGGTCCCTGCCGGAGCGCAGGGACATGGGTCCCCGCTGGCACAGCACGGGTGGTCCTGCAGCCGTTGGGACATCAGTCTGCACCTTTTGTGCTGACGTTGAAAAGGGATTTCCAGAATTTATGGACCAAGTTTTGGCTCATGAACCGGTGGAGAATGTACAGAAAAGAAGCATCCAGCAAGGAGCCCCACAATGAGAGGGGCTGTTGGGAGGCTGCTGGTGCACCCACCTCCCACCTCCCTGACTGATGAGTCAGTCGGGATATCGGGACTTGGATCTCAGCCTGAGATCCGGTCCTTGTACGACTAAGGAGAGGCTGGTGTATTAGGGAAAGCAAAGGGAAGAGTTGGCCACAGTAACATTCAGCACCTTCAGTGAAGAGATGTGTTTGGCATTTGTAAAGCACTTTTGCTGAAAGGGTTTCTTGGTAATTCTGTGGTACCCGTAACCAAAGACATCGCTGGGATGTTGCTGCCAGCAGCTGGGATGACACAAACGTGCAGTGCTTTCTTCCAGGTACAGAACAGTACCCTTATCCATCCTTTCATCTCTTGGACACCAAAGTCTTCATTGCATGTCCTGCATGCACAGCTGCAGCATAAGACCACCTGTAAAGGCAGACTAATATTAAATACAGCAGCCTTTTTGTGAAAAAGTGCCTGTGATTAATAAATCAGCCATTCGCTCCGTAATTTCACCTTCTAAGTAAATCTCTGGGACTGCAGAGGGCCAGACTACTTGAAAGATAAGTCCCTTCTCCAGCCTTGGTGCCACGGTTGCGCTCAGCCCGTCTCTCGGGCCAGGGGAGGAGGCGGGTTGCTGGCTAAGTGCTGCAGAACAGGCTGGCAAAAGTGGCGATGCTAACCCGTGCCTCTCATTGATGCTGGCGTCAGCGCTGGTACCCGGAGGGGAGCGCAGGGAGGAGCACGACGGTGGGAGATTTCCTGAAAACTGCCGGTGTGGATAATTAAAATAAAACCCAAACACATGAAATTATGTTCAGTGACTCAGTCCACACACTCCCACTCCCCTCCCACACGCCTTCTGATGCTCGGGGAGAAATTAAGCACTTACGGTTTTTTCACGCTTTGTACTTACAGCTTCACATCTTCCCTCTCCTTCTGCCCATCTGAGGCCACCTCCAGTGTGACGGCGGGTTTGCCAACCTACCGGAGATGCCTTCATCCACCCTGGCTAACCTGAAACCCTTCTGGAGAGAAAACTCACCGCAGCACAGCTGCATTTTTAAGATAATTATTTTGCATTACTTCTGGTATTATTTAAAATGCCCAATGGGTATAGGCCTCTTTAAAAAATTGAGAGAACATTTAATTACTGGGTTCAGGGCTCAGAGCAGAGCTGGAATTTATTGTGAATTATGCTCATTATGATTTTGATGGACTTCTGTGGAATAATTGTGTGCTCATTTTTCAGCCCTTCTCCCATCTGTGTGGTGGACGTAGTTCACAAATCCCTCAGGTTTGTGCTGCCTGGTGCTGCATTGTTGGTTGGTGGAGCTATTCATCAGGAGCCATCTCCTGGTTCTCCTGGAAAACCCGAGAAAATCACACGCAAGGACGCAATGCGTGGATCCTGCAGCTGGCACGCAGACCAGCCGTTCCCTCAGCTTTTAGTGACTCCTCTGGGACAGCGGGTGTGCTGAAAGTCAGGAACCCAGAGGAAGAGAAGAAAAGAGAAATGCTCTTAAATATTTCCGTTTAATTTCAGTTCTACTAAATCAATTACCATATAGGCAGTCTCTATTATGGAGCTAACACTATGTTGAAAGGAAAACACTTCCAAAGGCATAAAAAGGAGCTAGGTGCCTAAATCACATTCGCTTTAATCAAGGAAGAGGTAAACAAATCTGTTGAAATGTATATAAAAGATATGCTGTCAACAGTTCCGTGCCCTTATTTCCAGCACTGCTGTGAAGTAAGCTAAACATCATGACTTCGAATTAGTGGCTGCGCTTAAGCTGAGGTGCCAGGTTCTAATTATTAACAGATTCGATAGCATCCACATGACAGCAGATTACATTTCAAATGGAGATTTGACATGTTAATTTCAGATGTGCCTTTAAATTTATTCAGGTGGAAAATAGAGCAAATGACCATCTCCAAATACATCGTTAAGCCGTACGTTCTTAGCCTGACGCTCCTTTCCTTTTAGCTTAAAAACTGAGCTAAAATGCACGTGTACTCCAAAAAAGCTCCAGTCCCCACCAGCTGAACCGCTTGATTTCACCCAAGGCACCCATTCTGCCCAGCTCCTTACCAATGGACAGGAATTTCTGAACTTTCTGGAAGCCTGGGGAGAGGAGAGAGGCGTTTGAACATGGCAGCAGACTTCGTATGGCGGGCACGTGTGATACGGGCAGCTGCGGAGCTGGCAGCCACGCGTCTCCCACGCACCCGGCACCTCGCGCGTCTCCTGCCCGCCCTCACCATGCTTGCCAGCCCTGAGCACCATGGACTGCGACAGCGCTAGTAACACCTGCCCAAATGAATTTTTAAGTCGCTTACGCATCAAATCACTTTCAGGTCTTTGAGAAACCTGCCTGTGTAGGACAGGGCTTGCCAAGGGCTGTACGGCTTAGAGCCACAAACTCTTCTGGCTCCTGAAACTCCATTGTGGTACCTGCTTATACTCCTTGCAATATGCCCTGCAACAGGTCTGTGCTCCAAGATCTTTTCAAGCATTTAAAAAAATCCGTCCTCAGGGTCATCAGCTTCTTCCACCCTGGCCAACCTCTGGAGGATGGGAATCATTCGCTGGATGTGAACATCAGGAAGAGTTGAACTAACAGCAGAAATCCTCAGCGTCCTGGACGGATGACTGAACATCATTTCCAAAGCCACCAGTTCCATCTTCAGGATGTGCAATTCAGGAAAATAATGGGGGGATAAAGAGTCAGGGCGTTAAGCGCTGGTGGTATATTAGCTGGAGACACATGGAGGGCCAATGACAGATTTTAACAATGTTTGTGCATGGAAATAAGCTATTGGGGCTCCACACCCTGCTTTAGCACTCAGACCTCTCTTGAAAGTAACTTCTGCAAAAACGGTCTGATCCCCTTTAAGCCAACCGCTGGGAAGTGGCACCAGCCATCACCTGGGAGAGCCCGCAAATCTGCCTCCCGGCAGAGCCAGAGCCTTCGCAAAATGCACATGAAATTATAGTAAACCCTTAGAAAAACATAAAGATCGCTAAACTTAGGGCAAGTGAGAAGAGGAAAGCACTACCATTTCCACTCTGTTTAATGTTTTTGGACAGAGCAAGCCAAAAAAAGGTGGAAGCCTGCCCAGCCCGTGGCTGCATACCGCAGCCTCTGCGCCAGCATCACCCTTACTGGACCCCAGCGGGGCGGGCGCGGGGTCAACTCAGCGCTTGGGGCAGCGGCAGGGAGGGGGTGCTCCGGCGGGGATTTTGGAGGGGCAAACCTCTCTCAGGGCGTGTGACGGGTCCTTGCGTCCCCAAGCTGGGTGCGTCCTCATGTCCTCTGCCTGACCGAGGCTGGAAAGGGACGGAAGCAGCTCCTGCTCCAGCGCAGCATGGCACGCCTCTGCAAAGGGACGAGGCACGGGATTGCTGCGCTTGTGCCTTGGTGGGTAAAATGTGCCTGAAACAGCTCACGTAGTGTTGAGTAGGGAACGACAGCACTTAGGTAGGTGTTTAAAGGTGTCCTGCAGATACGCAATTACACCTCTGCTACAAAACTTTCTGACGCAGCTGACAGAACACATGGAAACGCATTTCGTTCCCGTTTGCAGAGCACGGCTCACCTTGGCCGAGTCACGATGAACTTGTGACAGGCCTTCCCCCCGGGGAGGAGGCCGCCAGCCCGGGGAATTGCTTCCTCTGCGCTTCCGACAAAGTGAAAGTTCCGTCTGGAGAAGAGGAGGCTGAGGGGAGACCTCATCGCTCTCTACAACTGCCTGAAAGGGGGTTGTGGGGAGGTGGGTGTTGGTCTCTTCTCCCCAGTGACAAGCGACAGGACAAGAGGGAATGGCCTCAAGTTGTGCCAGGGGAGGTTCAGGCTGGATATCAGGAAAAATGTCTTTGCTGAGAGAGTGGTGAAGCACTGGCAGAGGCTGCCCAGGGAGGTGGTGGAGTCCCCATCCCTGGAGGTGTTCAAGGAAGGTGTGGACGTGGCACTGCGGGACATGGTTTAGTGGGCATGGTGGGGTTGGGGTGGTGGTTGGACTTCGTGATCTTATGGGTCTTTTCCAACCACAGTGATTCTGTGACAAACGCCTTCAGGCGCTGGGGCCGGCGGGCGGCCTGCAGGGCGCTGCCCCCCCCACCCCGCCCGCCGCGGAGCCTCTCCTCGCCGCCGGCGCGGCCTGCCCCGCGGGGGGACAAGCGGGGCGGGGGGCGGGCGTTCCGCTCTCGCCCCAGCCTTCCCCTTCCTTCCCGCGGGGTGCGGTGGGGCAAGGGCCGGGCCAGGGCGCGGAGCGAGTGCCCGGCCGCCTGGGGATCCGTCGGGGGGGAGAGCCGGGCCCGCGGCGGCTCGGCGGCGGCCGCCGGCCATGCGGCGGGCAAAGGCACCACCCTGCGGCGGCGGGGGAGGCGGCGCTCGGCGGGCGCCCGGCCGCACCGGCACTCGGCCCCGCCGGCGCCCGCGGAGGCGCTCCTCGCCCTCCCCTTCAACGGCGGGGCGCGGCGTCCCCGCCCCGAGGCGGTGCAGGGTGAGCCCGAGTCCTCCGAGCCCCGCGGCCCTCCGTCCCCGGCAGGTCCCGCGGGGGAAGGCGGGTGACGCACCGCCTCCCGCCTTTTCAGCCCCGGGCCGTGCGGCGGGGCTGCCTCAGGCGAGCACCCCGGCGGGCGCCCGAGGGCGGCCGGGCCGCGGGGAGGGCGCGGAGCTGCGCGGTCCCGCGGGCAGCCCCTGCCCCAGGCCGCTGCCGGCAGCCGGGCGGCGGCAGAGCCAGGCACGGCTCCTCGGGCTTCTCCGGCCGTGAAGGAGAAGGAGAGGCAAGCCGGTGGCGGTGGGCTTGCCTCAGTTTCCCTCAAGCCGCAGTTGGGTTTCCCTCCATCGAAGGGAGGGAGGCAGCCTGCCCTCGCGCCCGCTGCTGCCCCGTGCCGCCCAAAAAACACCTCCCGCGTTACGTCCGTGGCCTACAATGCCCTGACCAGCTGCAGAGGGAGGGACCAGTTTCTCAGTTTCAGCTTCAAAATACCAAGCCCCGGTTATTTCACAGAATCACGGAATCACTAAGGTTGGAAAAGACCTGTCAGATCATCAAGTCCAACCACCACCCCGACCCCACCATGCCCACTAAACCATGTCCCGCAGTGCCACGTCCACTCGTTCCTTGAACACCTCCAGGGATGGACTCCACCACCTCCCTGGGCAGCCTCTTCCAGTGCTTCACCACTCTCTCAGGAAAGACATTTTTCCTGATATCCAGCCTGAACCTCCCCTGGTGCAACTTGAGGCCGTTTCCTCTTGTCCTGTCGCTTGTCACTTGGGAGAAGAGACCAACACCCACCTCCCCACAACCCCCTTTCAGGCAGTTGTAGAGAGCGATGAGGTCTCCCCTCAGCCTCCTCCTCTCCAGACTGAACACCCCCAGCTCCCTCAGCCGCTCCTCATCAGACTTGTGCTTCTTCCTTTCTAAGCAGGGGGGTCAGCAGCGGCAGCCTGATGTGCCCGTTCCTTGATTTCGATTTTGGACACACCAGTAACAAGACCCGGAATTAGTTTTTAAATAACTTACGGGCTTTTGAAACTGCTTAGGAAACCATTTTGATTGGCAAGCCCAAGGAGAGTACATTAGATATTACTGATTACTTTCCCTGGCTTGCAATAGATTACTGATTATTTTTACTTTCTTATGCATCATGCATGTGAATTGCTCAGCAAGACAATGACAGACTGCCTTATGGCAACCGTGCTGGCAGTCTTTACATGACATATCGTTTCATGGCCGTCAAACTACCAAAACATCGTCACTCATTCTCAGGACAGGACTGCCAAGCACAGTGACCGCCTGGTTACCCTGGATTTCATGGGAGGTTTTTTTTAGATGAACCCGTTTCTGTGATCACTCATGTTAAAATAACATATAAGGAATATACATTTGCTGCTATTGGTTGCTTTACCAATTACAGCGCTTTTTAAATATTAATGTATTGCACGCGCAGTTGAGGTTACAGAGCACACGCTGCCGGGCGTCTTCCAGGAGGAATGAAACGGGTAACTCAAAGGGCAAACGGGTAACTCAAAGGGCAGGGTTAAGTCAGTGTCGGAGGAGCCGGGGTCACATTCAGGCAGAGCAGCGCTTTCTCTACCTGCGCAGAGGCGTCCTGCCCTGCCCTGCCCGCAGCGCTCAGGGCGGCATCTCCTCCCTGGGGGAGGATGCTCACAGCGCGGGTAGCTCCAAGTAACTGCACGGGGCTCTAATATGTCATAGAGGGTTTTCAGACCTTTGCCCACCTCCAGAGAGAGGGAGGTACTGGGGAAAAAACATCCAAACCCAATCATTTTGGGTTTGTTGACTAACCCTTTTGAACTCCCTGATAGTTTTAACTTCTGCCAATGCCCTAGTTGAAGAGATTAGCAAGATCAATGACCAAAACGTTTCAAGAGCATTTCCCAGAAATATGTATGGTAAAAAAATGACGAATTCCTAAATGTTCACTTTGCACTAGAAAAGCGATGCTGTGCAGAGAGCAGGAGAAGTCAGACTTACGCACCTACCTGCTTCACGCATGAACGGGGAGCTGCTCCGGCCACGCTATGACACGGGAGTTAGGACCAACACGCACCTGTGTACTGAAGAAAATATCCCTCTTTTCTTAAAAGATTCTGTACAGAGACTAATACAAGAAGTGATTCATTTTAATATATTTCCCCAGCAGCTTTAGTCCCCAAACAGTAAAACATTATCCCTCAAAGAGGGCTGAAGGAGTAAGCTGAGACTCAGAAGTGAGACCCTTATCTTTGATTTTACTTTGATAAAGATAAGCAATGCTACAAGCTTATTTTACCACACCTCTGGCAAGGGGCTGCACGTACTCGGGGAGCAGCCAGGCCGTTCTTCCCCACCTGCAGGAACCGGCCCCAGACTTCACACCCTGCCTTACTCACACGCTTTGCCAGTGTCATCCAACATCACTCGGACGCCAGGGGAAAAATCAAAGGGTGGGAGAAGAGTCTCTGCACACCAAAACTCCAGGTCCCCGGCTCGCTGGGAGGGGGGAGCGGGCAGGAGAGCCCCCGCTGAGGCTCCCCGCATCTCTTCAGGTGCTGCACGGGGAAGGAGCTGCAGGAGTGCCTCGGCAGGGTGGAGTGTGCCTGCAGCCAGCCAGCCCTCCCCAAAACAGTGTTTGGAGACATTTGTCGCAGTTCCCGCCGGCGGTACAGGTCAGCCATGTCCCGGTCCTCTCGTATTTGCTGTTCACTAACATATGTGTGCCCGGTCCTGCTCGTGCAAATATTAGAGGAAAGCTGCCTTTGGTTCTAACTTCCACTGTCACCGGCAAACGAAGGTGTACATGGTTGCACACCTATAACTCATTCTATAGAACCAGCACTTGTGATATCTTTATTAATGGTTTTAGCCTTTCAGGCAGGAGACAGAGAAAATAATGTATAGCTATGGTGAGCTGTCAAGCACCTCAAATATTAAATAATTATTTTGAACAGGCTTCGAACCCCCTGCCCTGTGAGCTGAGCACATACAGAAGTATATATTTACAAAAATCTGGATCCGTCCATGCATTAATCAGGCTGGGAATGAAAGGTTGAGCTCTCCTGCTAATGCATTCATGGCGGGGCCGCCATCCTCGGCATGCAGAAGGAGCAGCTCCGAGCAAACAGCTGGGGTCTTCCCCACTGGCAGGGCTGGGGGCCCCCCCACTCCGCAGCCACCCCGCTGGCAGGGCTGGGGGCCCCCCCACTCCGCAGCCACCCCGCCGCAGGGCTGCAAACACTGTTTTGGGGTACACCCTGCAAATGGAGTGTTGGGAAGGAGAGCTGGAGAGGGGGGTGTGCAGAGGGCAGAAGGGCAGAGGGCAGCTGGTGACCACGGGGGCATGCAGGGGGGGTCCTGGGCAAAGCAGGAAGGTTCCCCCTCGAGGAGCCTAACAGACAGCTGCTGGAAGGGCTGGGGCAAGACTGGGTTTCCCTAACTGGTGGGCCGGGGTGGGAATCGCCCAGGGAATTGTTGCGGTGGGTGGGATGGAGAGGTGGGGAGCAGGGTCCACCCCATCCTCGGAAGCTGTGCACGTTTGCTAAAATTTAGTGTAGAGAAAAAAGAAAAACGGTTCTATCAAAATACACACGCTCGTGTCCTTGTTGTTGCAACGTTGTTTCTTTTCTAAATTTCCTCCTTTAACAATTCTGGAAGTAATTTATCTTATATTCCATTGTATGAAATACCCTATTTTGAAGTCATTCTAAGTGATTATTTTTTTCTGGAATTTTCTTGCAGATTTGGACACTTTTGATAATAATTTCAGCTCATAGTTGCTGAAGTGTCAAAATCCTCTGTAGAAGGTAACTTTCCCACTCTAGGAAGCTCTGCCGGTCCAGACGAGGAAAGGCTAGCCCTTGCACAGTAGAAACACGGGACGATTAGACCCTGGATAACGCTTTAGCTGGGGGAAGAGGAAGGGTACCCTCCGAGGGGTGTTACCCCAAGAAAGAGAGCTGGGCTGCAGCCCAGGGAAGTTATGTGCTTCGTCTTTCTTTGGATTTAGTCAGGTATAAAAGGAAAGAATTCAGGAAGCTTAAAAAAATGCTGCTGTAAATCTGTTTGCACCAGCAGAAACATACTGTGTAAGTGTATTCAGTGTCTGAGACCTACGGAACTAAGTATATTTGGTGCATTAATGCCACACTTGGGATCCCTCACTTCTTATGCTCGCAGCAGCACATATAACCTATTTATACAAATTTCTTTGTGACGGGCTGTCAGTGAAGCTTTCTAGCTCCCAGCAAACACTAATGCAGGTATTTGTCCTGTCTGCATTCATGGCAAAGGCTTTCATTTCACGTACCCCAACAGACCTAGGTGCTGTTTGTCCAGCTCTTGGTTTTGCTTTTATCTTCCAAACTTTCTTTCACGGCTCCTGGTCCAAAAAAAAGGAACTCTCAGGGTTGTGTCAAGAAAAGGAAGAAAGCCAGCAGTGTGCTTTGGGCTGGACAAAGAGGCTACAAACCCATTTTGCATTGGTACTGCCAGGCGTTGCAAAAGCCGCTTTCACTCCACCTCAGTGTCTCCACTTCCCTCCGAACAGATTTCCTCCTCGCCGCAGAGGAGCCAGTTGGAAAGTGAACCAAACCCCACGAGAGCTGCCGACCCCAGACCTGTCCCTGCACAGTCCTGGGGACATGTGTCCAGGCACGGCGAGGCTGCCCAGGAAAGGTGAGGGAAACAATGCTCTTCAGGGCCACGAGGAGGAGGAGGAGGCCGACCCAGGATGCGGATGAGGGGCGAGGGAGGCAAGGTCTGAGGTCTGCCGGGAGGTCCGGGGAGGGCACAGGGGCATGGGAGCCAGTGCAGGGTGTCTGGAGGGTCCCTGCACCCCGTGGGGAGTTGGGGCCCGGGGTTGATCGCCGCACCGTGGTGGCGGCTCCAAGCATCCCAGCGCTTTGCCGACAACTTGACAAATTTAGTTTAACTATTTTGATGTAATAATGTAATTAGGTAAAAGAGTTCAGCAACCGATTGCGTTTCACTAATTTCAACCATCTGCTTCAACATTTGTTCTTATGTGTACCAGATTTCAGAGTGTCTTTGCTCTAATAGTAATTAATGAAACTGTTAATAAGCTACATATATCATACTATGCTGCAATAATTTATCAAAGGATAATGTTATGAGACAAATTATATATAACAATTATAGAAAATGGCTTACATTACTAAATGTTGCACACTGCTAACTAGTTTCTTTACTCTTCTTTTCTTAATGAATTCCCTAATTAATTTAACGCATACTTTATGCGTAATTTGAAATTTAAAAACATTGCTGGGTCAGGTCTTAACCATCCTCTTTTACATGCTGTCTGCTTCTACAAGACACATATTAGCAAAACATGACCTCTATGCAAATTACTGAGCCCCGCTGCTATTTCCATTCCCAATCCCGGTGAACGCGCTCCGGCGCGCTCCCTCTCTCACGTGGGTACCCCGGCCACCCTCGCCGGCACCCTCGCGCCCCTCGTGTGTCACAGCGCACGCAGCGGTGGCGTGTTTCACAGAGCCACAGTGAATCTAGGTCACTATTTATAACAAAAACCAAACATAAATGGCTATTCTAATCTTTCATTACGTAACCAGCTCCATTTTGCGGAAAGCTGCCCTCAATCATACTTTGTGCAAACAGCCATCTAAAAATAGAGCTTTGCCGCCATCACCACCGAAAATCACCCCGCCCCCAGAATAATGAGGTCAGCTTGAAAATCCGGAAACCTTTCAAAATAGAAATGTAAACTTTATTTTCTTAGTCTTCAGATTTTTAAGCTTCCAACACACAACTGCCCGATATTTCCCAGTTTTCTACATCTACAGCTTTGTGGTTTTCCTGCAGAACACGACCATAAACTTTTCTTTCAAAGCCAACGTTTCCATTCTCATCTGACTGTATAATTGCTGTGTGTGGAGACTTCAAGAAAATCACCAAATACCCTGGCAGTACAGATGAACTACCAGGGGATTCTAAATTCAGTGTTTCCTAAGTTTTTACTGACTGAATTTCCATAGCAAGAAAAATAAGATAACCCACCACAGAGGTTACAGTTAGTAACTTACAGACCGGGCTGTTCGGTGTCCACCGAAACACACGGTGAAGGTGAAACTCCTCTCTCCTGGGAGTTACATGGGAACCCAGTCTCAATTCAGGTTTTGAGGCTTATCTGTGATTTGCCAACATACTGTAGGACACACAAGTAATCGACTCTGCCCCCCACTGCAGGGCTGGCGTTTGCCAAGGCTCACTTGGAAAACTTCAGCGGTTCAGGTTTCTGGCACCTGCAGCGCTGCCCGGGGAGGCAAATGCGCGCCACACCACCTGAGAGGCTTGGGATGGCTTCGTGCTGGCCGAAGGCTGCCATGTCTGAGACCTTCCACAGTGCTGCATGTAAATACAACCCCAGCTGTAGCACCAAATGGACAAAAAGAATTATTCCCAGCAGTAATAAATGCCTGATAGGTAGAATTAAGGTTTTATTTGGAATTATTTGCATTATTAACTAGGACTCCAGAAAGTGATGAAACAAGCCGTCGTGGCCACAGTCACAGGCTGCCCGGGTTGTGCCTGGCCAGTGTCTCCTGGGGAAGGATGGCCAGCATCCGTGCATCCATCCTTGCTGCTCACAGATTCCCGCTGCGTGAGTCGCTGCCTGGAGCAGCGGCCGGCCCCTGCCCAACGGTGAGACCAGTGTTTTGTGGGCAGAAGTCCTCTCCTAACTCCTGCCACAGCCACAAAACTGTCCCAGCTGGAGGGCAACGGGCCCAACAACATTTAACTACCTCGATACAATGGACACCTCGATGCCTGCAGTGCATGGAGGCATCCTAGACTGCTAACCTGCAAGAGCCCATGCAGATGTTCTCTGTGCAAGTCTCTTCTCCAGAACCTCCTCGCTTGTTTTTCCATCAGGATTTCCCAGTTTGTATCTTTTGCTTTCATTAGGGATCATTTGCCAGATTTTGCCTGAACATCATGCCAGGCTGCAAAAAGCTTGGCTCTTCTGTGGTCAGGAGGGAAGCATTAAAGTTAGTGAAAAGTCACATAAGGAAGATCTAAACTACTGAGATGTATTTCATTTAAAATAGCTTTGGTTACTGTGGGCAGCCCTCAAGCACTCCGTGACGGAGGAGCCTGAGCTACTGCAGCCCATCAGGAAAGCAGGCGTCACTCTGCCAAAAGCTGCCCCTGTCCTGGACGGGACGCAGGGACACAGCTCGGCTCTCAGACTTGGCACCACGGGGACGCCGCCCCTCTGGAGTCACAAAACCGAGCAGTCACACCTAACCAGTGTGTGTGGCCATTCCCCCAGCAAAACGTGGACATGTGTATGGCTGCAATGCCAGCAAAGAAAGGTATCCTGGTCTTTTGGCAGGTTACTACAAGTCAACTATATATCCATTCTAGTGTCACCTTTACTATTAAATTTTATAGACATACACAGTTGAGTAGAAACTTGATACAGTTGCTCGTACATAGTATACTGGGTGCACTTTTCACTGGGTAAAAAACTGGCTGGATGGCTGAGCCCAAAGGGTTGTGGTGAATGGAGTTAAATCCAGTTGGTGGCCAGTCACAAGCAGTGTCCCTCAGGACTCGGTACAGGGGCCGGTCTTGTTTAATACCTTTATCAATGGTCTGGACGAGAGGATCGAGTGCACCCTCAGTAAGTTTGCAGATGACACCAAGTCGGGCAGGAGTGTTGATCCACTCGAGGGTCGGAAGGCTCTGCAGAGGGATCTGGACAGGCTGGATTGATGGGCCGAGGCCAAGCATATGAGGTTCAACAAGGCCAAGTGCCGGGTCCTGCACTTGGGTCACAACAACCCCACGCAACGCTACAGGCTTGGGGACGAGTGGCTGGAAAGCTGCCCCGCAGAAAAGGACCTGGGGGTGTTGGTCGACAGCCAGCTGAATATGAGCCGGCAGTGTGCCCAGGTGGCCAAGAAGGCCAACGGCATCCTGGCCTGTATCAGAAATAGTGTGGCCAGCAGGAGCAGGGAGGGGATCGTGCCCCTGTACTCGGCGCTGGTGAGGCCGCACCTCGAATGCTGTGTTCAGCTTTGGGCCCCTCACTACAAGAAGGACATAGAGGTGCTGGAGCGTGTCCAGAGAAGGGCGACGGAGCTGGTGAGGGGTCTGGAGCACAAGTCTGATGAGGAGCGGCTGAGGGAGCTGGGGGTGTTCAGTCTGGAGAAGAGGAGGCTGAGGGGAGACCTCATCGCTCTCTACAACTGCCTGAAAGGGGGTTGTGGGGAGGTGGGTGTTGGTCTCTTCTCCCAAGTGACAAGCGACAGGACAAGAGGAAATGGCCTCAAGTTGTGCCAGGGGAGGTTTAGATTGGATATTAGGAGAAGCTTCTTCACTGAAAGGGTTGTCAGACACTGAACAGGCTGCCCAGGGAGGTGGTGGAGTCCCCATCCCTGGAGGTATTTAAAAGACATGTGGGTGGATGAGGCGCTTAGGGACAGGGTTTAGTGGTGGACTTGGCCGGGTTAGGTTTACAGTTGGACTTGATGATCTTAAAGGCCTTTTCCAACCTAAACGATTCTATGAATATTCTAAGATGGCAAGGTCATATACCAATTTCTGAGTAAGACCCTTAATTGCTAGGTCTCTCCTTCTTCTGTTTGCATTTGTGCTTAAATATGTCTACTTTCCTGCTGTCCCCTTCTATGCACAGAGCAGGTTTCTTTAAACAAATGCCTTTTTCAACATGATTTGCTTAATGCAGAGCCTGTGTCTATATCTGTGTCGGTTGCCCAAGAGGAGTACACTGTGGTGCCCTGTGATGGAGAAGTAATTAAGTAATCAAGTAATTAAGATATAGCAGATCCTGCCTTGTGGGAAGAGGAGGAGCTTGATGGCTTTTTGCACTACCGTTTGCACTATTTTCTGCTATTTTCAGCCAAAAGGGTCCTTGTATTCTCCATGGTAGGATCAACCTGTCTAATCTTGCCCTTTGCCAGCATGTCTAATCTTGCCCTTTGTGGACGACTGTGTTGTCTTCAACTCTGCATGGTCTCTTATGCTCCAGAGAAGAAATACAATTTATCAAGCCAGCCAGCATTTAGCAAGAGATCATTCCTTCCTGACTTCTCTTTGGACAATATTTATTTTACGTTAATAAAATATTATACAGAGACCCAGAGTGACTTATTATAATGTTACCTCATCTTCTGGGACACTTCTGGCTGGAAAAAATGTTGAGTTTTCATCTTCAAGTTAGCTTGCTTCTGTGCTTTTCCATCTGAGACTTCAGATTATTTTAATGATGGAGTAGCCTTGATTAAATTAATTCCTCCCTACAAAAGCAGCTGTCTTGTGTCAAGGAATCTGTTCAACTGTCTGGAACATTTGTACTTGCCAAGGAGGAGAGCCAAAGCACAGAGTTAGCAGAGGGAATGCCTGACCATACCAGAACAGCATGACTTTGTCATAAATTGTAAGCGTGAAGCCGAAGCTTAGAGGAACGTCTCGGGTCTCTCTCCCTGCCCCGCGCAGGGCTGGACCTTGCCGGTGATGTGCCCTGCTATTAGGAAGAAGGCTGGCTGACCTTTCCTGTCTGCAGAGGAATGTGCAGCTCCTGGGGACCGAGGTCCGGGGGGGCTCAGTTCCCGTGCACTGCCGGGTCCCTCCGCACACCTGCAGCTGAGCCGCGCTGCACCCCTGGGCTGGCTCCTGGAGGGGTTCGCACCGACCGAGCGCCCAAAGCACAGCCCTCGGGCGCGGTGGGGGGACAGCAGTGGGGACACTGGCCACGCCAGGACATCACGCTGGAGTGGGCTCCTGAGCGCTCCCGCTTCTGGGCGAGACACTCAGAAACAGCAAGGGAAGAAAGCAAAATAAAAAAGAAAAACTGGTGCCAGCGTGGTGAATGAACCCACAGTCTGTGGTTTATCTTAAATTTTCATTTCTAAACTGAAGATAGTATTTCATTTAAGTTTAATCATGACTCCAAGCTTCCTTATTCTGAAACAGCTACTCAGTTTTTTTCCCCTTTTAACAGTCCTTTTGTAATCTTATCCTTCACTCCCTCTTACTGAAAGTCCTTAAGCATGCACCATCCACACACGCAAATCCTGCTGAAATCAGAACTGCCTGCCACGTCTGAAGGGAGTTTGCTTTACAAAGAAAAGCCTTGGAAAAACAACAGAATTGCCATTTCTTTTAAAAAGACATGTTTTCAATCTCACAATATAACCATAGACTGGACTTTGAAATTACTGTTTTTTTAAAGTATGAATATGAATGTAATCTTTTCCCCTCATTTCTTTTCCTTTCAGTACTCACAGGCACTGCAGTGGGTTGGAGCCCTTTATTTAAAAAAATCTCTTGCTTTGTGACTTGGGATACCATGCATTGCTTTTAAATTTATTAATAGCAGAGTTTGAGAGAGCTGCAAAATACTGACCAGCTCAGGCTTTTTCCTCTTTCACTTCAGTGCCCGCACCCCGAGTTTTCACAACTGATGCCCACACGTGTCAACTGATCTTACAGCTCCTTAACCCGACCACGTCTGCAGGTGCCACGGATGCCACACCGACTGTGCAACGTTGTCCCCACTCGCGGTCTGTACAGCGTTCACTAACGGAGGGAAGCTGCTTGACGGGGACCCTGGCACGGGGAATCGAGTCTCCCGGACAGGGCAGTGGGCCGGTGCCTGCCAGTGACGGGGTCTCCACTGCAAGGCTCCTGACTCCCTGAGCCGTGGTTTTGCTCACTTGGCGCAATCCACCCATGGGGGTCCTGTGTGACTGCCCTGGCATGCGGAGCTCACCATGACTGATGCACCTTGACGCTGCGCAGAACATCTCCCATACATCCTAACCCTGCACGGGCCGCCCTGTGCGACCATGTCTGCAGGATCAGCTTCTGCTGAGGACTCACCGGGTTCCACCCTTGCACAGCCTGCTGCCCCGACACCAGGGGACACCGGGGGACTCTGGGGGTCACTGCACCCAGGTGTTAACCCACTACCATAGCCATACAGACGCGACCAGGCGCAGTGGGGCTGCCCGGGGGTGTTTCTAGGGCTCCCTGCCAAGCCCACCTGCACACCGGGGCCGTCGCCTGGCCCCCGGCCCTGGCTGCCAGCACAGCCCGCCACGTCTCAGCCGGAGATCCGGGGCAGGCATGGGACGGGTGTTCCCGGTCTAATTTTTTAAACCAGCTTTGGCCCAGCCTGCGGTGGCTGCCCCGCTTCGCCTCCCGCTCTCTCAGCCGTGGCTCCTCTGCCCTGTGACTGAAGCGGGTATGTGAAAAACAGCCATGTACATGGCAGAGGCTTCACCTGCAGACTTCTGCCACACCGGGCAGAACAACAGGCCTGGAAGAGGCTGCCCAGGGAGGTGGTGGAGTCCCCATCCCTGGAGGTGTTCGAGGAATGTGTGGCCGTGGCACTGCGGGACATGGTTTAGTGGGCATGGTGGGGTTGGGGTGGTGGTTGGACTTGATGATCTGACAGGTCTTTTCCAACCTCAGTGATTCCGTGATTCTGCGAACTGCCACGTACACCACTTACGGGCGCACGGCTCCGGCTGCGTGCAGCGTCCCTGTGAGCCGGAGCCCTCTTTGCATCCGCATTCCCAGCCCGGCTGGCCCGGCTGCCCTGCCCCCCGCCCCGAGCCCCGCCGCACCACGAAAACAGACCCTTCGCACCCTGTTCCCCCGGGAATAACCCGCCTGAGCCTTTCTGCGCCCGCCCCCGGGCCAGCCCAGCGCGGGGCCGCGCACACAACGCCGCCGGAGCTGCCCGGGGCCGCCGGGGCCGCCGGGACGCGCTGCCGCGGGCGGGGAGCGCGGCGCCGCGCGAAGGGTTAAGGCGCGGGCGGCGGCGGAGGTGAGCGCCGGCCGCAGCTCGCGGGGCCGGGCCGGGCGGGTTTGCCCCGGTGTTGGGTTACAGCGCGGGCTCCCGGCGCTGGGTGGGGCGGGAGGAGCCCCGGCCCGGCCCGGCCCCGGCCCCGGCCCCGGCCCGCCTCCCCGCTCCCTCCGGGCACGGCGTGCGGCGGCGGCCCGGCTGCTCTCTGCGCCCGCCCGGGGCGGCCTCCGGGGATGAGCGGGCTGCGGCGGCTCTTCCGCGGCAGCGGGCGAGCGCTGGCGTTCGTCTTCGCCGCCTCCGTCGTCTGGCTGCTCCTCGACATGGCCGCGCTCCGCCTCTCGCTCGGCGACGCCGGCGGGCGGCTGCTGAAGGAGGCGGCGGGGCGCGGGCAGGGGCGCGGGCAGGAGCGGGCGCGGCTGCGGCGCGGCCCCGAGGCGCCGGCGGGCAGCCCCTGGCCCGACCCCGCCGGGCTCCGCCGCGGGCGGCGCCGGGAGCCCCCCCGGCCGCCGAGCCCCCCGCCCTCCGCCCGCGGGGGCCGGGGGCAGCGGGGAAGGCACGGCGAGGAGCGCCCCGCGGCTCCCCCGGGGGCTCGGCTGCCCCCGCCGAGGTCGGCTGTCCGCCTGAGCGGCGGTGCAGGGGCCGTAGCGGCACCGGCAGCGAGCAACCCCCCGTCGAAGGCAGCGGGGGAGTTTGTAACAGACCCCCCGGGACGCAGAGCCGGGCGGCGGGCCGGCGCCCCGCGGCCTCCCAGCCGGCCCCCTTCCCCAGCCCCGCCGGCTCCCGGGCGCAGCGAGCCCGCACGGCGGGCCGGGGCCGGGGCCGGGGCCGGGGCCGGGGCCGGGGCCGGGGCCGGGGCCGGGCAGCCGGTGGTGGCGGCAGCCGGACACGCCGCCGAGGGGAGCCGGCAGCGGCCTGCGGGCACGGCGGGGAGAGCCGGCCTGCCGCCCCGGGCGGCGGGGCTGGGAGCCCTGCCCGGGCAGGAGGAAACACAGGTGGGAAAGAAAGAAACTGCCTCCGAAAACCACTTCGTCCTTATTAGCAAAGAGGGGCTAAAACCCGGCAGCCCGGCAGTCCCGCGTCCCGGATCCGACTCTGCGGGGAACTTCACAAAGAGCCAAGAAAAGCGCACAGAGCGGCAGCTCGCCAGCGAAAACGGCGATGGTGCCCATACTGCGAACGCCGTCACCGGGGCTGTGGCGCTGGATGGCCGGAGCCGGACGCTGGGTGCGACGCAAGGAGCAGCTCCCGGGGCACCCGCCACTGGCAAGGACGGGCAGGAGCAGGCAGGCGGGAGCAGCCCCGGCACACACAGGGTCTTGTCCGTGGATGCAACGCTTGCCCCGAGAGACCCCCAAGCTCCCGGCCAGTTTGGGCACCCTGTTGCAGTCCCTGACGATAAACAAGAAGAAGCAAAAAGTAGATGGAAAGAAGGAAACTTTAATGTCTACCTCAGCGATTTGATCCCCGTAGACCGAGCTATAGTGGACACCAGGCCTGCCGGGTAAGATCTGCTTCCCCTGCACAAATACCTGTGCCGCACCCCTGAGAACCTGCTCCGTGGCTCCCGGGGAGGGCTGCTGGGCGCACCGAGGCCTTCGCTTCGTGCATGCTAGCCGTGAGACGGCTTTTGCCTTTCCAGGTAAGAGCAGCTTGTTATTAAATGTAAAACTGGGTAGAATTTGGAGGTCGTCGTAACCCGCAAAGTCCGGCTGTCCAAAGAGGCTGGGGCACACGAGGCAGGCAACGGGGCTCATTCTACCTGGTTTATCAGGTGCAGCACCAAGCACTGTTTGGTTTCGATATTCGTGCATTTGGTTCCTGGAGTGCTCCTGCACCCCATCGATTTGTCTCAGCAGCAGAAGCCCCCCCTACCCTGAGGGGCTCTCACACCTGCAAGCTGCTGCTGCCGTTCCCTCGAGGCAGAGGCACCCCAATGGCCTCCCCTGCCCAAAGGGCCCTCTGGGGCTCTGAAAGCCTCTGCAGGAGATAAAGCCACGTGCTGAGCTCTGGTTAAACAGCGCACACACTGGCCTGCAGTCGAGGCAGTCTGGAGGACGCCCCTGGGAGTGCTTCTCTCTGTGGACCAGTGGCACCGCTGTCCTTGTGCCGCAGAGCACTGCGGTCGGTACCCGCTCTGCGGAGGTGGCTCGGGGAACCCAGGCGTGTGGGCACGCGTGGGGAGGGACACGGCATTTTGATTTGGAAAACTGTCATTCGGTTACAGCTGTCCCCACGAAATGTGTAGCTGATTCTGCAAATCTCAGTATTGCACTTGAGAAAAGACACTCCCTCCCTGTAGTCCCCATAGAAAAGTAAAGGGTAAGGTGTGGGCAGCACCTTGCCGAAGGAAGGGGTCAGGGGCTGGAGGGGCTCCCTCTCCTGAGCTGCTGTGCCTGGACAGCTGCAGGGAGGGTCCAGGGAGGGTGCCAGTTCAGGTAAATGGCAGGTTCGTCTTGTACTCGGCTTTTCCTGCTGCAAACCTCTCTCAGCCCCTTGGCAGGTGAGAGACCCGCCTCATGCAGAGACCCTCCCGTGTCCCTCTTCCCACGCTCGCAGACAACGGGTGCGGTGGGATGGGAGTTGTGCTGTGAGTCGTCCCCCGTCCCACAGGACACTGCGCAGACATTCTCACAGCGCTGTCGGTGCTTGCCTGTGAGCCGAGGTGAGGCCCTGCACGGGAAGGAATGGGGCAGGGAAGGAGGGAGGCAACGAGGACTGCTTTCTGGTAGGCAGAAGATGCCAGCTACAGAAGCCACCTGTGCACAGAAAAAGAGGCATGGCGTCTCAAAGCCAGCACTGTGTTTGGTCTTTGACAGCAAAGCCCTGGAGCTGTGGAGCAGAAACCCACCCCCCAGGAGCGCCCCTGAGCACAGCCTGCCTGCCTCCGGTGAATCACACACCTGCCCGGGAGGAGACGGCATTGCTGTCCGGGGAGTCACAGGGAACGCCTTGGCCAAACAGGGGCGCGTCCCTCACAGCGCTGCCTGGGGACTGTGCTGCCGCGCTGGGGCACGGGGCCGTGGGGAGCTCCCCTGGGTGCCCGGTGCTGGCAGAGCCTGTGCAGGCTCTGCCCGCAGCCTGTTGGCACAGCAGAAATTGGGCTGTAAGGACCAGCTCACAGCAACGGCTGTTGGCAACTCTTGGTGATCAAACAGCACGTTACTTTTTTGCTGGAGTTTTCCAGTCACTCCTAGTTTAGACTCCAGTTCCTCTTGTGATCCTTGCTGGAGTGCTGGACTAGACCACTGAAATCGGGCCAACAGGAAACTTGTCCTGTTGCAGCCTTCAGTCTGCCTGTCTGTGTGCAATGCTTGCTGCTTTCTGAGCTTTACTTACCATGCTGGTGCTTGCCGAGCACCGCGCCTCTGCAGAAATGCGTGTAGGAAGTCCCACGCCAGAGGAGTGAGATGGGCAAGCCACACAGATTGTTTAAATGATTCAGGAGCCCTGGACCCCGTTTCAGCCCAACATCGCAGCGCAGCAGCAAAGGTCCCTGCGTGCCTCTGACCTCTCTCCAAGCTACCGTCATGCTTCTCTGGGACAATGGAATTATCCGGGTTTAGACAGGGACACAGATTTCCTGGCCTGGCAAAAAAAATGTCGCATGCTGCGTGGCATGGTACGGTCTGGGTAAGTTAGCACCCGTGCCGGCAGGCATGGGGAGGGACCCCAGCTGCGTCCACCAGCTGGGAGAGGACGGGGCTGGGCACCCCTGCGGCTCAGGTCTTCAGGGCCAGGCTGCTTCCAAACTCGGGGCAGCAGATCTAAGGTGACGTTTTCCCAAAGCAACTTTAGCAACTTAAGAGCCTACATTTTGCTGACTTTCAGGGTGATGTCAACAGAATGTAAAGGCTGTTGGCTATTTTTGTTTAAAAGCCTGTTTAGCGGTGGAATTTCAAAAGGATTTAACTTCTGCTTAACATAGTTATATATATTAAGTATTATATACGCGTATATAAAAAATGTATGTGTATTTACATATATGTATATAGCTAGGAAAGAAACGGAGCCCAAACTCACACAGGACATTGTGAAATATCTTTAGCTGGGGGTCAACAATAACAAACCCACTGCTCTCTGCCTAGAAATCCTCCTTTTTTAGGTAAGAAGGGAGAAAAAGATCCTCAGTTTGAGGTTTCGCGCAGACACTTTCCAGCTGCCCGGGTGTACACACAGGCTTTGTCCAAGAGCCCATTTGCTGCTAACGAAGGGGTTAAATAGAAAAGTCCTCTTAACAGGTACTGCCTCACTGCACGCAGCCTTCACGGCTTGGGTCTCAGCTGCGTTTTCTCAGCTGCTCTCGCATCCCTCTCTCCATGCAATGAAAGCTGTTGTGCTCGGCAGGTGTCTCCTGCTTTATCCACGGCCTCTGTCCCTCCTCCCCCTGTGAGCTGCCTCCTTGGGTTTGCTGTAGAGAGCAATGACAAATTCATCTCTTTTCTCCTAGTTTTGCTGTCCCTTGTTGATCTGTCTGCTTCTTGCAAGCGACATCCCCAGCAGTTCAGGCCCTGCCTTCTCTCCATCAGCCCCGGGAGTCCTGCCCGCATGCCCCAACCACCCCCCTGCGCTGCAGAGAGGTCCCATCTCCACGGGCCAACACTGTTAGGGTTTCCAACCAAACCGTATCAAACAGCATGTCACCTCCTGGCTGAGCCAGCCCTGGCCACTGCACAGGTGAAGCAGGCAAGGAGAAGGAAAGACACGTCCCAAGGATTGTGACAGAGAGTAATTCTGAGCTTATTTTCACTTACCCAGAGCGCTTCTGATTAGCTGCAAAGCCCTGAAATACCTCTGAATTTTCTTCTCTGAGCTGCACAGTGCCCTGGTGTCAGCAGCTGAGGAGGCACCAGCGGAACCCGAGGGCCCATTCACTGAGACAGAAAAAGAAGTCAATTTTCCATATGCTCCCATATACTGTCCCTGTTTTCTGTCTGTTGTTGACAGCAGAGTGAACAGTGTTTTCATCACCGAGAAATTAATTTTCTGCACCCGCAGATAGGCTGGTGCCTGTCCTCCCTGCAGGTCTGCTCTGGAAGGACAAGAGAGAAAAACCTGCTATCAGCTTATTGACAAGAGAGAGAAAGCAGATCCCAGCAGTTCCTGGGTATGCTGGGATAAACCGTCCGGTCAGGGGGAGAAACTGCCAGGCGTTCTGCAAGCCGGGAGATCCACTCGGAGATAGGAGAGCTGAGGGAGCCCTGCTCCCCAAGGCACGCAGCAAAGCGGTGCTTGAATTGCAAATGGAAGATGAGAAAAGCTGCTCATCGACCTTTTGTTCAAACACTGAAGACACAGGCCTGACCCAGCCGTTGCATTTTTTGGCTGTCACAGAATAAAATGGCAAACTCATAGACACAGGAGAAATTTTATCGCCCCCTCGGATCCGCCGATGCCTATCGCTGGCTGTTTGTGAGGGAAGCAGGCGCCACTCGGAGCCCCTGCTCATGGGCTCGGGGCATGGCCAGCCGGGCCGGGGCGTCCCTGGGGAGGTGTGGGCACTCAGGATGGGAGATATGGGGTGCTTAGGGAGCGGACCCGCCAGTACTGTCTTACGTGAAATTTGGATGCTTGAGTGTTTTCCCATCCTCCACGGTCCCCTGAGTTAGGTGCAGAAGTTGGACTGGGCAACTTTTCCTTGCTCTCTGCATGTTGGACAAGTTGTTGTGCTGAGTGACCCTTCATGGAAATGGCCATTTCCCTGCATTTTGAACATAATACTGATTCTTTTTTTCCAGCGAGGCTATCTCACGCAGGCTGGGATCCCAAGCCCTGCGGGTGCTCAGAGCATCGCGGGAGGGCACCCTGCGCACGGGGATCCTTTCCCTGCAGGAGTCCCTGAGGCCAGTGGTGCAGAGCTGGGATTGGTCTCGCTCCCTGGGGTCTTTGCACTGTTTGCTCACGGAAAGGAGATATCACCCGGGGGTAGGGAGGAAAAAAGAAGTCCCTGTTAGAAAGGAGTGAGTGCATCCTATCCTACAGGGCTGCCCACGAGAGGGGCCCCAGGGCTGTGTGGGGAGTACCCCCCGCTCACCCCTCTGCTCCCTCTCCCGACAAAATCCCATTGCAGGGGTTTGCCTTTGTGTTTCACATTTGGCAATTCCCCCCTCCCTGCGTATTTTCCCAACAAACCCTGGAGATTTTCAGGAGTGCAGCCGGCCGTTGCCTGTGAGCACGTGTTGCCGTTCCAGGTGCTCCGAGCAGTGGGTTCATGACGACCTCCCGACCACCACCATCATCATGTGCTTCGTGGATGAAGTGTGGTCCACCCTCCTCCGCTCCGTTCACAGCGTCCTCAGCAGATCTCCTCCGCACCTGATTGAAGAAGTCATTTTGGTGGACGACTTCAGCACTAAAGGTAGGTGAAGCTTCTTCTACCTTTATGAAACCAATATAACTTGAGGCCAAAATACAATTTGTTCTCTGTAATTCAATTCTGAATAGCAGAAGGAAATCGCATTTTCTCCTTTCGATGTACTGAATTGCGTCCCCAGTCTGCACTGTGATCTTTCCAGATGCGGGGGATCAGAGGCCAGATGGGCGCTGGGGGGGGTGGCTGTGGCAGATCGAGCTGCGGCTCTTGCCCAACACTCTGCCAGACTTTATCATTCACGTCTCTCCCATCCCAGTTCACTCAGTTAAACAGCTGCTACATTTACAGCTGCGCATCGCTAAGTTTACGCTCGTGCGCTGCTTCGCACGTGTGCCGGAGGCTGCCGGAGGCACTGCGGTCCAGGAGCACCAGGGAGCTGGGTCGCACCCAACCCGTGCATCTTCAGGGCATCCTGGCTTGAGGGCTTGTGCGTTTATAAAATAGACAGTGTCACCCTTCTCTGTGCAGTTCCAGACAAGTGCCCTGTGTTTTCAGTGCTGGCGGCAGGGGAGGAACAGCACGCACTTCCCAGCTTGCTCAGAGGACGGGGTAGTTGCAGTAAAAGCGGTGGTGAGCCGGGCATCTGCACGTGCACAGTGGCTTTGCATGCATGCTCACAGGCATTTCAGATTATATTGAACCTCTGCTTTGTAATGCTTTGACTCTCTGCTGACTTCAGCCCTTAAAAATTTAGGAATGATGTAATTTTCCAACTGCTGGTTCTTCAGGGAAAGTGCTGTCTCAGACAAACTTCAGAGCTCATGCCACGCATACAAAGACCCTACAATGCAACAAGACAATAGGTGCAAAAAGGAGGAAAAATACTCAGTTTGCTAATTTTTAAAATAATCATTAAAACATATTCATACCATTTCCCCTCAAAAGCATCTTTTTAAGTTTCCTCTTTACTTTCTCCCTGTGGCTTCCCTTTGTATCTGCTCGTTAGCCAGTGAACATCTGAAACGCTGGGTTTGCAACCGAAACCTCGTGAGTGCGGGTGAATTACGGAGAGCTGTGCTCTTGCTGTAATCCACGTAGCAGCAGCAATAACCTACAAACCTATCCGCAAATGTCTCATCTTTGGGGCCTTTCAAAGCTTTTAACTGGCCTTTGAAATGCAAACAGCTAGAAAACCAAAGAGCACCAGTGAGGCCCTTGCGTGTCCTGGAGGTGCTTCCAGAGAAAATCTGCCTGCTGCTTTTCACCCCTGGAAGTAGGTGTGAAAGGGGGAAGTCAACCTCGCCCTCTCCTTCTCCTTCTCTGCAGAGTACCTCAAGGAGAAGCTGGACAAATACATGTCGCGGTTCCCAAAAGTGAAGATCCTCCGTCTCAAGGAGAGGCATGGTCTAATACGGGCCAGACTGGCGGGAGCGGAGATCGCCAAAGGTAGGATGAAAGACATTTTGCAGCGCTGTCTGGGCCCCCCCGGCGGTGCCGATAAGCCCATCTCCAGCACTGAGTTTTAGTCCCCTCCTCATGAACTAAGGGCATCTTTTCCCTATGCAAAGCACAAGGGTCTGACAAGGGGGTGAGCTGCAGCTTGTCCGGCACCTCAGCACGGCCCTGGCAAGCTGCAGTCGGGATGTCCAGCTGTTCTGCCCCGGCTCCATGGCCTGCGCAGGCTGGGCTGTGTCGGCACCGAAACCCATTTCTGCCGGGAGCTGCCCCGCTTCACTCCGCGGGCCGCGATGGCCGAGCAGTGAAAACATGCTCTGGGCTATGGCTGGGAGGGTTTGGGGAGCCAGGGGGGGTTGTGGCACCGTCAGCAGCACCCCGAGCCCGCGGGGAGACCGGCGTGGGAGGGGTCAGGGCACCTGAGGCCTGATGCTGCCCCGGCCTCTGCCGCAGGTGCCGTCCTGACGTTCCTGGACTCGCACGTGGAGTGCAACGTGGGGTGGCTGGAGCCGCTGCTGGAGAGGGTCCGCCTGAGCCGGGCCAAGGTTGCCTGCCCCGTCATCGAGGTCATCAGTGACAAAGACATGAGGTAAGGTGGCTCGCGCCCCCGGGAAACCCAAAATCCATGCCAGCGGCTTGAGCAAAACCTCTTACTGGGACCACCAACACATTAATTATAGCAAGACACAGGTCCAAACATCCTAACTGGCCTTCAGCAGCGTTTCGCAAGGGATATGTAACATTGCTGTACACCAGAAATTAACATTAGCAGTGGACGTGGCCCCTTCATTTATTGCACGCACCTTTTCCCTTTTTCATGACTTTTAGTACATGAAGAGGATTCCTGATGAAATTTGTTAAAATCCTGTTATAATTATGTACAGATACTCATCTTCACTCATTAAGGGTGACATTTCAATCAGGAATGTGACTCAGAATTAGTCATCCCGATCTTTTCTCTGTTTAGTTACATGACCGTAGACAACTTTCAGCGTGGGATTTTTACTTGGCCAATGAATTTTGGATGGAGGCAGATTCCACAAGAGGTCATCGAGAAAAATAAAATCAAGGAAACTGATATAATAAGGTAAAAAAAAGCAAATGTGAGAGCTTTGTGGACCAACCTGTTCCTTTGTTAATAATTTAACAACAAAGGCTCCATCGAGGCCAAATGTTTCTTTGCTTGTAAGGACAACAGAGGCAGTGGTACACTGTGGGCAATCGCATCGTCAGAGATGGGCAAAGCCCAGCAAGCTTTTCACACCTCTTGTGGCACTGCTGGAATTTCACCAGTGCTGCCAGGGCTGGGGGAATGTACCATTGCATTTTTCCCTTCCGTGCCCCATTACGGCTTTCAGACTGGGTAAAGCCACCCAAATATCATCTATTTTAATGTTGCATCTGTCAGCCTGCAGTGAAGTGACAAATCGGATGGTCCTTGCTGCCTCTGTAAGTGCAGGCTCGGGCGCCGTCCCTGAGCATTTAGTAGCCCATAGCTTCTCAATGATTCCCTCGTCAAAGCAGGGGGAAAGGGACGACCACTTCCCGACCAGCTGACATGCCGCGTGGCTTCTCTGTTCCCAGGTGCCCGGTCATGGCAGGTGGCCTGTTTTCCATCGATAAGAAGTATTTTTTTGAGCTGGGAATGTATGACCCAGGGCTGGATGTTTGGGGAGGTGAAAACATGGAGATTTCATTCAAGGTATGTCGCGCCCACACGCCTGCATCCCTGCCGGCCTGGCTCGGGTGCTTGGGGCTCAGCCGGGGTCTCCCTGGGGCAGCCCCGTGCTGGAGACCCCAACCCTTGCGGCAGTTCACTTGCTTCTCTGCTTCTGTTCTGGCTTGCCCAAAGCCAGCACTTGACATCTGCCCGTGGTTCTATCAAAGCAACCTCTGTTTCTCAGGTCTGGATGTGTGGGGGAGAGATTGAGATTGTTCCGTGCTCCCGAGTCGGGCATATTTTCAGGAACGACAATCCTTATTCCTTCCCGAAAGACCGGGTGAGAACGGTGGAGAGGAACTTGGCCCGCGTCGCGGAGGTCTGGCTGGACGAGTACAAGGAGTTGTTCTACGGCCACGCTTACCACTTAGTCTTGAAAAACCTGGATGTCGGCGACCTGACCCAACAAATCCAACTGCGAAAGAAGCTTCAGTGCAGAAGTTTCCGGTGGTACCTGGAGAACGTCTACCCGGACCTGGAGGCTCCCCTGGTTAAGGCCAGCGGGCTGGTGCGTACCCACATGGCTCGCCGCCCTTCCTTTGGGCGCGTGGTCGGTGGCTGGCTCGGGTCTCGTGGCAGCGCGGTGTGCTGCCTCTGAGCGGCTTCCCCAGCGCTTGGCAGCGCTTTTGAAGAGTTAGTGTGGGCGGTGGTCTGGATTCCCCGTTTTGTAAAGGAACAGGTCCCAATTCCACGGGACGGTTTCCCGGGGGAGAGCCGGTTTGAGCGCCCCATGAGCAGCCCCGGCACAGGGAAGTGCCCCCGGGGCAGTGCCCCCTGCAGGGCGGTGCGGCCGCGGCGGGAGGGGGAGTGCCTCCGGGGGCCCGGGCGGGGCGCGGGCAGGGCCTGTGGCGGGGCGCGGGCAGGGCCTGTACCGGGCCGCGGGCAGGGCCTGTGGCGGGGCGCGGGCAGGGCCTGTACCGGGCCGCGGGCAGGGCCTGTGGCGGGGCGCGGGCAGGGCCTGTACCGGGCCGCGGGCAGGGCCTGTGGCGGGGCGCGGGCAGGGCCTGTACCGGGCCGCGGGCAGGGCCTGTGGCGGGGCGCGGGCAGGGCCTGTACCGGCGCGCAGCCGCCAGCAGAGCGCAGCAGAAACCCGCCGCTCCGCGGGTGCTGCCTGCGGGCGCCCGGCAGAGGCCTGGCCGTGCCCCCGCGCCGCTGAGGCCGGCGCCTCGGGAGGGGCCGGCGGGCGGGGGGCGCCTTGAAGCGCCTTGTGGGCTCGGTTCTGCGCCCCGCCAGCCCCGTGCCGGCTGAGGGGGAGCGGAGCCGGGTGAGGCGGCCTTCCTCCTCCGCCCTCCCTGGGGAACCCGCGGGCTCTGCGGCCCCGGGGCCTGCTGGTGCAGCTCCTCCGCGGGTGGTCAGTGCCGCCTCTCCAGCGCTAAAGGGAACGCGTGGACGTGGCACTGCGGGACATCAGTGGGCATGGTGGGGTTGGTTGATGTTGGACTTGATGACCTGACAGGTCTTTTCCAACCGTAGTGATTCTGTGATTCTGTGAAAAGGTGAATTAAACAAGAACAAAACGCGGGTTCTGAATTTGGCCCAGCCCTGAGCCTCAGCAGAGTATCAGCTGCTGCTTTGAACGTTCAGAAACCTTGGAAGCTCTGCCCAGAAAAGATACAACATTGATTCCAAACCCGTTATAATTGCAATAACAGAAGTAAAATATCTGGTTTGTCAGAAAAATTACAGCGATGCCAGGAATGAAAAATAAAGGGGTTGCTGCCTTCGCCGCCCATCCCCGTCCCCCAGTGCTGCGGCAGGAGCGACACTTGCCAAGCGGAGGTGGCCAGGAGCCGGTGACCACAGGACTGGCACGGCCGGGGGAGCGAGAACAAGAACTGCCTGTCCCCTCCGTCCTTGCCAGGGCGCACGGCCTCCGCTCACTGCACTGGCCAGTCCGGGAGCCAGGAAAAAGCCCAGCAACCATTTGGTCGCATTTCAGGCTTGTCTGCGGGCCAAGGGCGTAACGTGAAGGCTCCCCGTCCCAGGGATCTCTAGGGATCAAGTCAGGCTCTCTGCCAGCCGCAGCCGGTGCGTTACTTTTATGATCGAGCCATGAAAGTGTGGGAGGGTAGCTCTGCAAAGAGCGCAGGGAGGGACACCGTGCTTCCTCTGGGTGACCTCTTGGCACTCACGGAAAAGCTACAGGAAACTGCTGGGTTCGGGCATTTTAGCGGATTAAGAGCTGTGCATCCGTTCAGATGTGTCTGTTGGTCTTGGCGTGGCAGCAGCGGCCATTCACTGCTCAGAGCAGCTGCAGGCACGCGTACCGAGGGCTGTCTGCTGGGGCAGCCGCTCCGCAACTTGTCTGGCTGAAAGCCCGCATCCCTGCATTGCCTTCTAGAAAGCACCGTTTGGATTAGACTGAAGGCTTCAGAGAAACATCAGCTTAAGTGACATTTTGTAAAAAGAATTGGCAGTAATAGTCCTGAGAATGTAAAGAAATAGGCATTTCTTGAGAAATATTCACTTTTTCAGCTCTTTTGTTTCAATCAGAGCAATAAAATGTAATGTCAAATTCAGTGCAAAGCAGTTAGACCATATAGAGAGACCTCTGTTTCAACTGAACCAAAACCTCACCTTTTTAGGGGTGTTTGTGAAAATTTTCAAGATGTTGCCTTGCTTTGTCCTGATTCAGGCCACCTGAATCACTCTTTTATCTTCGTTCTCAAAACTTAATAGGGCAGAAAATCTGTTTTTCAGCTAGCTCTGCAAATTCCAGCTGTGCTGAATGCTATCCAAAGTTACTTGAGAACTGTTTTCTGAATAGCTTATTTATTCACTGGGATTAATTCGTAACTTCTTCAAAAGTTTTGAAAGAAGGAGAAGGAACGGCATTTGCAAGGAGTTGAAGATGTGAGCAGCCCCGACTGAAGCACCGCCGGGGTCATCTGAGGAGCCAGTGCCGGTGCCTGCAGACTGCAGCCGACCAAGCCCTCCATGGCCGTGAGTCCCTGTAATGCGGTGGGCTTCAGCCCAGGAACCAGAGGGGGCTGGCAGAGCTCAGTCCCGTGTTTTCAGCTTTCCCATATAATCTCCCGTACTCCTGAGCATCCTCGGAACACGCTGTACAAACAGTGTTAAGAAAATGCCTCTTGCAGAGCACACATGCAGGCGGTGGGGTGCCGGCTCACCGGTGGGGGATGGCTGCAGGGACAAAGAGCAAAGAGAAGCGGAGCGGAGGAGCAGAGCCTGACGCTCCCTCGCAGCAAGCGGCGAGGAGGAAGATGGCTGAGGGCCGCATACGCTCACTTAGAGAAAGATCTGGTCTGCACTGCCTAGGGTGCAGTGCTCACTCGTCCTCTCGTTCTCCCCACCAGCACAAGGTAACAGCAGCTTAGTTAAAAACAGCTTAATGATGATGGGCCTGCCGGGGTTCCCCACTTTGGGGGACCACAGCTGCATTTCCGCATTGATGACAGGTACCAAGACAACCAACCTGGGTGGAAAACAGGAAGAGTTACCTCGGGGTGAGGCACCAAGCACATCACATATACTGATGTATATCCTTTACATTCCCTGGGACCAGCCGCAGGGTCCGTGGCAGGCTGCCGGAGCCCAGGGCCCCGTGCCCCAGCTGGGATGGGACTGTCCGGAGCTGGGATGGGACCGCTGGGCGCTTACATCAGCTGCGCACAGTAGCTGCTCGCCTCCTTCACGATGTGGTAACGGGAAGGGATTCTGCAGTTGTTATTGTTGGGAGCTGTTGTTTTGGGGATTTGCAGAACAGGAACATGAGCTATGTTCAAAAAAAATGCCAAAAAAGAACATGTCTCATCCAGCCTTGAACGTTTCTGGAAAGGGCTAGTTTCAAGCTTCTCTCAGTAGAAAAACATATGTAGTGGACCACATGTGCATTTACAGACCCCTCTAAGGACTATGACACATCATCTCTGCTTCCCTCAGTTAAGTGGACAGTATTAATCAGTGTCCCATGATTGCAGTGTAACAGCCTCTCCTCTTTCTTGGGAATTTATGTCTAAATTTGCATTTTGGTGCTATTTTCTAGCTTGTTAACGTAGCCACGGCAAGATGCATCACTGTGGAAAACACTACTCTAGCTTTTGAGGCGTGCGATGTTAACAACAAGGTAAGGATACCCTGCGTACTGAGTATGTAATACTATTTTTAGTGCATGGCATAGAGTTCCTGTACCTCCCCATGGTGACCTGCCCTCTCCCCAGGAGCTGATGGAGTCCTTCCCGCTGGGGGACATGGCCAAACGATGCCTGGGAGCAGCGAGGGGCAGGAATTGCCTCTGTTTGCAAAGCCTGTAGCCAAGCAACAACCCCAAAACCAGCAAATTCAGCTGGAGTAGGAAAGTTTGATAAAGCCATAAGCCTGCATGTGAACATGGGGAAAAACATGTAAATGCAAGCCTGTGTTTTGTGCTGTGCTGCTGCAAAACATCCAGCTGCAGTCTGTCACTAGATGGGACGCAGCTGCTGTGGACAACCTCTCCTGTCCTTTACAGGCAGTGTTTCTTAGGCAGCTCCCCGCTCACCACTGGCACAGGCTAGCGTGCGGCTCGGGGCCCTGTCGTGTGCGGGGATTGATCCGTTTGCACCCCAGCACCAGGGTGCAGCCAGGGGAGGTGGCAGCGCAGAGGAATGCACAGCAGTTGGGTTTGGGATCCGGGCTGCTGCGGCAGGAGTCACTCCCAGAGCCTGCACTGCAGCTGACCTGAGCCTTTTAGCTCTGCAAATCCATAGGAAGAGTCTTCCCATAGATCACAGCTTTCCTTATCCCCCAGTCCAGGGTGAGGGCAGGAGGAAGGCGAGGACAGCCTCTGCCAGCTGCTTGCCTTCTCTGAGCAGCCAGCCCCGCCGGGGGGAAGGCGAGCGGAGTCACAGCTCTCCCCGGTCTCCTCCCACAGAACCAAAAGTTCAACTACACCTGGCTGAGGCTGATCCAGCACGGAGAGCTCTGCATCGCCCCGGCCGGCACTGCAGGCGCACTGGGCCTGCACCGCTGCGAGGGCAGGAGCCACAGCCTGACGTGGCTGCACCGGTCGCTGGCCGCCTTCCAGCCAGAGCTGGTAAGTGAAGCGCTGGCAAGGACAGCCCTTGCCACGGCCCGTGATCCCTGGTTTGGGTTAGCGTGCCAGCCTGCAAACCGATGGGTAGCTGCAGCCCGGTGCAAGGTGCGGGGTGTACCCTGGCCCTCTGGTCCTGGCTTTGCCAAAGCCATCTCTTCACCTGAAGTTAAGTGTTAGTCCCCTGGCACCGCTGCCTTTCCTGGTGGGCAAAGAGACGCACGCCCTGCCATTAGGTTGCATCCGTCCAAGTGACGTGCATCCCGACACCCCAACGCCACGTGCCGAGGGGCTGGGGAGCCCCTGGTCATGCCAAGGCATTCGCTTTGGCACGGCTCTGCCGCTGCCTGCGCAGCAGTAGCAAAACATCCCGGTTTTACATAGAAACTGTCGATAGCACTTACATGGAGATTACTTGATATTGATTGGCATTCAGCTCACAGTGGTTTTTTGAAAGAAAGCATTTATGAAAAGGAAAAGAATGGATGCTTACATTTATTACCTGCACTGCAAAAAGAAAGAGAGTCGCGACTGTATCTCTGTCAGCCTGGTGTAAGTAGTTGTCCAAAATGCTATGAAATGGCATACTTTAAGAAAGACAGACTCTTAATTTAAGAAAGAAAAAATGTAGCTAAGTTACACACTCATCATATCGACAAGTTCCCATTCCTCTTTAGTCTGAAAAAAAAAAATCTTTCAAAGCCAGAACGCTGCAGGGCCAAGGCTTACCTTGTGTGTTTTGTGAAAAATACATGAAAATTGTCATCCACTTAGGAGTCCAGACAGCATTATTAGTGCACAGGCAGTTTTTGTCTCCTGTTCCAGCCTGAGCTCGCCTCGAGCCATGCGTTAGATGTATTCTGTGGTCCCTGCCAGAACAGGGGGCTGGGCACAGGCAGATGCTCCCAGCCGCGGCAGGGGATGGGTCTGGCCACCCGAAGGCACGGGCACCGACACACTCCCTGGGACAGGCAGCCTCGGTCGATATGGTTGCATCAGCCTTTACTGGTGCCAGCAACAGGAAGTCTGAAGAGAACAGCTCAATGGCTGGTGAACGCTGACCAAAGGAATTACAATGCTTTACCTTCTGATGTCACAGTCATTGTGTTGTATTATTGATGTGAAGTGCATTTACTATATGCACAAAGATCCAACTTTTGCCCAGACAAGACTCTACATGTCATTTCAGGACTATTTCATCTAGGTGTTAGCAAAATGGTCATAAGAAACGCTGCAGTGCTAAGCAGTGACACGGAAATGACCCTTAACTTTGGCAGCACTCGCAGCATCGCCTTGCTGGCCACGTGGGTTAAGCAGCTAAAGCCGGGCAGATGTGAAAAGCAAAAGGATGGAGATCAGACTCTTCGTTCTTTCATAATGCAATTTACTGCCCCAGCATTTGAACTTCAGTGCTGAATTACCTAATATCCTTTTCAGCACAGTAAACGTGCTTTGAGTTCATCGGCCGAGAAACTCCAAATTACTAAAATCAGTCTCCTGCCATACGTTCCCCTATATTGCAAATACCATCTGGAGTGATTTCTTTCGCATGGTAATTACCACTCACACAGCGAGAGAACTAATTTTTCCATTTCCAGTGAACGAAAAGCCACGAAGCACAGAAGGTGTGGTATGATCCTGGCTCAGCAACAGGTGCAGGCTGTGGATCCCACCCAAAAATCCCTGTAAGTTAGCAAAGAGAGCTTACATATTAGGGAAATGCAAAAAAAAGGGCACACTGTAAAGAATCAAGCTTTCTTGGTGGAAAAATAGAGCTGCTGCTGCATGAGTCCTGCTACCTAAAGCCCTCTCTCTCTCCCCTGCAGACAGACCACATCGTCTCAGAGCACCTCCAGCAGCCGGCATGCTTGGAAGTGGATCCCTCTGACAAATCCCTGAGGGTAAATGCCTGTGACTCTGCAAATCCTTATCAAAAGTGGCAGTTTGGCAATTACTATGCAGACTGAAGGGAACACAGTTGAACCAGAAACGCTGTGTTTTCATCTTGTGAATTCAGCAAGGACATCTGTGCGACTTGTGACAGCAATTACAAAACTGGAAGTTCATTTCCAAATGATAATTGAAATCCATAATTTAAACCAGCATATTGAGAGATCAGAATACCAAGAGCAGCACATCTGGTTTAACAACGTCTGAAACAGGTAGGCGTGTTTTTCCCTCACTGTGGGAGACTTTGGCAAAAACTCAAATAATTTTTTGTATTATCAAATGGAAATATTTTCTGAAGTCCCCCATCCTGCCATAAGCAAACCTTCATCAGTTCCCCCCGGACAACAGCATAAGCTACAGAAATACTTCCAGGGCTCTGTAGTCTGTAAACAGCAAATAGGGCTGCTTATTCTTCCACAGAAAATGGAAATTTATTGACCAATGCATTAAAAAAAAAAATCCATCCAACATGCCCGTGCTGGGTCTGGCTGCAGGATCCTGCCCTGTGGGACCGGTTGCCTCTGACAGATAAGTATCAGGGTTCCGTTAGGAATCGATTGCTTGTCGAAAAAGCCTTCTTTTAATAATGGGAGGCAAACGTGGGTCGATAAACAGGGGCTGCGGAAGAAGCAGCAAGCACGCCTTGCCCCCGCCCTGTGGACAGCGAGGACATGTGTGCCTTGCTTTGCTTAGAGGTGAGAGAAGCTGCCAGGGAGGCAAACCGGGGGCTTATCCTGCTTCTTGCCAGTGGCATGCACCAGAGGCCAGCTGGGGAGCACCTCGTCCCAGGGTGGCCAGGCTGTCCCCACCCTGGGGCTGCCGAGGTCCCAGCCGTGTCCCCGAGCCCCCATGGCTTTTTCGGGGCTCCCCCGGGACCACTGCCGCTTTCCTTGGCCCCCGGATGGCACCGGGGCATTGGGTCGCACTGGTGCCTGTGCCAGAGCCCAGTGCAGCCCCAAGCAGGGGCTTGCCCTGCTCCTGCCAGGGCTTTCCCAAGGAAAGCTTTACCCACCAGCAGCGCAGGCCAGGCAGCTCTCCCCATCGCAGTATCCCCCCGCTGTCGCTCGAGGGAGGGCAGAGACCTCTGGCAGAACATCTCACAACCCAAAGCTTCTACCTGCTAGTGCTCAGGATGGATGAAAATGCCCGCTGAACTCAGTGAGGGCTTTTCCTCAAAAAGGGCTGCAGAAGACAAGTCTGTGTGCATGCACGTGCGTTTCACGGGAACTGTTGCAGAGGTGAACACAGCGTGATGAGACCTCGCCCAGCACCAGCCGCCACACAGCCTGGGCTGCATGGGGTGGCCAGGCTCCACACACCGACAGTCCCTCTGAACTTACTGTCACGGGCACGTTTTTTTCTTACTGTGAAACTTCTTATCTCCAGAAGCCATCACCAGTTTCTGAAGGGACAGATTTGATAGGAGAATAAATTCTGCTGTGACAGGACAGTGACATCCAGGATATAGAACACCAATGCGTCCCAGGCAGGATTTCTTCCCGTTTCCGTCAGGAAGTTCCTGCTGTGCGAGGCTGCTCCCCGTACAGCTGTGGTGTCGCTGGGGAAGGTAGCACTTCTCCTCCTGCCCTGCTGCCCTGCACTGGGGAGAGGGGCTTCTCCAGCACAAGCTGTTGGGGATATGCGGAGCTGAGCATCGCACTTGGTTCTCGCGTTGCTGTTGACCACAGCCAAGCCTCCACCATCCCGTGTTCACAAAACCCCTCATACCTTTGTTTTTTCAGAAGGCCCTGGCATAACGTTACCTCTCATGTGGCAGACCAATGCTGACAGCGTCCGACAGGCTGAGTCTGCCAAAATACTGACTGGCCCAACAGATTTTCCCAGTTGGCTTCTATTCCAACTGTCTTCCCGATTTTCTCTCCCTCCTTCAGCACAGCTAGCCTGCAGTCACCATCAAAAAAATGACACAGTTGTTGTTTGTGCAGTCATCTTTTATCAGGAGCATGAATTTCATCAAATTCTGTTTGCTGACATTCAATCACTTGTCACTGAGTAGGCACCAAATGGTCATATGTCACAGTCACATCCCATTGCCAGACTTGTCACTTGCACTCCCATTCCCCATTTGTGTAAATGCTCACTTCCATGTTGGTATCTTTTGCTTAAAGACTGGAGCGTGCCTTCGGGGCTGCTGGCAGTGAGCTGTGGCCCTGCTCTTACACAATATTGAGTTCAGATTGTACCAGTCAGCCTAGTCTGCCAGAAACGAGAGCATTTTTTCCGGCACGCTCGGCAGATGTGGCAATAGGCGTCTTGCTCCTCCCCGGTGAGCTGCACGCTCCTTTTGCCATCTCTGCTGACGGCGCCTGGGTGTGCATCGCACCTCAGGGCGCTCGGAGGTTTTGGGGCCGTGCAGGCTTTGTGAGCGTTAAGGAAAGGGAGGAAGGCAGCACGGGTGGGAAGGACCACCGCTCGGGCTGGGGATGGGAGCCGCTGTCGTCCCCTGTGTCGGCAACGGGAAACAGGCGCAGCTTTTCCAAATGAGAACAAATGCCTCCTGCGCTGTGGCGGGGAGGGACAGGGCATGTCATGCTGCGCTTCCATCGATAAGTACCCTGAATCGAAGTGGCCACGGTTGGAGGCCCCATTTGGTTTGTTTAAAAAAAAAAGAAGTTTAAAAAAAGGGAATAAATGATAATAGATGAAACTTCTTCCTTTGAGCCCTGTGTGTTAACTCTTTTTCTGACCGACTTGGACCCATTCTAGGGGCTTTCCTGCCCGAGTTACTGCCAAGCTGAACCGCAAAACATCACCCCAGGAAGAATCTTTAAACTACCAATTTCCCCTGATTTATGGCTGTGCTTTGGATTCTCATTTAGTGCGCTGTTAGTGCAGGCAATGGCAATAGCCAGAGCTGGCTGCTGTGCCCCACAGCTGCTGCAGATGTGGCAACTGGCAAGTTTCCACTGAAGTGGTTTGATTCACGTTCAAGTTCAGCGTACAGCGCTGCTAAAAACAGCTCCCAAAGGTGAGCCAGCACCACGCGGCACTGTCCGGAGAGGGTGGACTGGCATCAGGACCCTCCAAAAGGGTCCACCTCTTACTTACCTGCCATCAGCACTCACTGTGGAAACGGTGAGAAATTATTTTCAGGCTAAGGCTGGGTCTGTAATTACTGTGTCCTAATCGGCATCCCCACCTGCCTGAAAATGCCTCTGCTCCAAGGGGCAAATTTTCAGGTCTCTGGGTGTCCCTTCCCCTCATGTGCTGAGCAGACAGCTCTCTGCCCGGCTTCTCCATGCGCCTTGTCCAACTCACTGACCACGGCTGCAGACCCTGCCCTGTCCTCCTGCCACATCTGACCACGTCTCCCCAGCCCAGGCAGTGCCCTGGAGCAGGCTGGCGGTGCTGCCTGCGCGCTGCCTGCAGTGCCGAGGACAAGCAGACCGCGGGAGAGCATGAGCCGTGGTTGCTGCCCGTTTATTGCCTGTACGGTCCTTGATTTCCATATCTCACCTACCCACCCTGAGGGTTAGACAAGAGGTGGTGTGTTTGTAGGAAAGGCCCTCAGGTCCCTAGAGGATCCCAGGACTTTTAATTTTATTTTTCCATCTACCAAGGAAAGCAAGAGAGGGAGTTGCAGTTCTCAGCTGATCAAACACTGCTTTCCAAGGAAGGTAAAAAACTAGTCCAAGTTTCTTGAAAGTCTCGGCAAGACTCCACACTTAGCTGGAACCCGAGCCCACAGTCAGTACACCAAGCATCTCATCCCTGCACTTACTTACCCAAAAACTCTGGAAACTGTGTTTTAACTGTCACCTAGGGTACAAGCCAAATGTTAAAAACTGTTACAGACAGACGTGTGATAAAAGGAGGAAAAAATCTGCCTTTTGTTAAAGCAAGCACGGAGCCCAGCCAGCCCGTGCAGCCATGTGAGAGAGCAGAAGGGTGTCTGCCCAGCCAGCAAAAGGCTTGATCCTCGCGCCCGGGCGCTGAGGGCTCGGCTAGCCGATTCCGGGGAGGAGATGGGAATCGTGACAGCAAATGGCTGGGCCACAAAACGCTGCTGCCTCTCCTGCTACCGCTCTCCTCACCCCGGGAGAGCAGGGGGAAGTACTTAAACTCTGGCTTTCCATCCCATCGGGTGTCTGCACTGTTCTGGGACTTTCCCTCGCTCAGCCCCAGTGCTGATCTCTCCGCCCTCTTCAAAGAATACCTGCTACAGCAGCCCATGCCTTTTGCTGTGGTACGGACAGCTTTTCCTGGCGTCTCATGCTGCTGAAAGCCAGCTGCGTCGTCAGCACCAGCCGGGTGTTCGCATCCCGCCTGTCCAGCCTCTGCGGCTTTTCCAGAGCCGGGCGCGGGCACCCACATGTCCTGTTGACCCCGATGGGCACGGGCAGATACTGCCTGTCAGCCCCTGGCCTTACCGCCATATAATGCCTTAAAAACTCCAGCTTCTCAGCAGCGCACAAAGTTGCTCACTTTAGCTCTTTTTGTTGTTTTGTTGTTTTCTTCCCTATTGCATTTTTTAATGGCAGTAAAGCAAATTTGTTACCGACATTCTGAAGCGCAAATGGGGCCGGCTGGCGTGGCGAGGAGGCAGTGCTCACCAGCCCCACCTCGGCGGGTGTGCAGGTACTTGAAGCTGGGGCTGGTCAGCTTTGCACCCACAACCTCAGCAAGTCACCGAAAGCCCAGGCAATGGTCACATCTTTACGAGAAATGTGCTGCTCTTACAGGAACCGCTGCGAGAGGAGCGACGCGGGGCAGCTGGCAG
Organism: Gavia stellata; assembly: GCF_030936135.1. Taxonomy (NCBI): domain Eukaryota; kingdom Metazoa; phylum Chordata; class Aves; order Gaviiformes; family Gaviidae; genus Gavia; species Gavia stellata. Next base: position 913,314 of record NC_082601.1, on the reverse strand, counting down.
CAGGCAAACAAACCCGCAGCATAAATTGGTACAAGCAAACCTCTGAACTTCCACAAACCAACGAGCAAATAAACAAGTCTGAATAGCACAATGAGGGCTGTGTCTGGTTTGTACAATACAGAATTGCCATTTATTATTTTCACATTGCCAATAAATAATTGCCTTTATGTAGAACAAGAAAAGTCAAAACAATATTCAGTGCTGCTAGAGATGTAAAACTAATCCTTAAAAAAGTGCTTATAGCTGAAGGAGGCCACTGCTGCTGTATCATACAATCATAGAATGGTTTGGGCTGGAAGGTACCTTAAAGATCATCTAGTTCCAACCCCCCTGCCATGGGCAGGGACATCTTCCACTAGACCAGGTTGCTCAAAGCCCTGTCCAGCCTGGCCTTGAACCTGCCAGGGATGGGGCATCCACAGCTTCTCTGGGCAGCCTGTTCCAGTGTCTCACCACCCTCATGGTGAAGTCAGAGTCTAACTTCGTTCTTACCTCCTCTCCCTTTGTCAGCTGCTCTCAACTTTCCCAGATGCTTTCTGGGATGACATTTGCAAAGCCTAGTCCCAAATCAAGACAAATCTGTCTGTAAAATAGTTTAAAAAAAAAAGACTGCATCAACAATACTGTAGCTACACAAAGGTTTTTAAAAATGTGGCAAGGTTGTGTTCAGATGACACAAAACCAAATTATGCATAAAACGTGCCTGGCTTTGACAAAAAAATCTTTAAAATTTTGCATCTAATCATAGCACGAAAATCAAGAAGAATTACATGTAAGAGAGTCTAAACTGGTGGCATTCAGATAATACAGGTTTCTGGTAGTGTCTGGTTTTGCCAGGTGAACAGCGAAGCACGCACCGTGGACTGCACGCACAGTGTGTAAGCCGCTGCCCTCCAGGCTGGCCCAGACCCCAGCTGTGCCGCTGCGGACGGCACCACTCACTGGTACCACCTCCCCAAAGGTGCCTCTGCCCCGGGCTGGCGGGGTCGGGCACCGCGGCCGGCCACCACCGACGGCGCTGCCCGCGGCCCCGCAGGACAGCTGCCCCTGGCCGGGCGGGGGTCTCCGGCAGCGGGGCTGGGGGGGGAAGGCGGAGGGAAGAGGAGCTGCTTTGTCGCGGCAGCGGTTTGGGCTGGCTGCACCCGCGGTTTCACGCTGCTGCCCAGAACGGGCAGGCTGGAAGGCAGTGCTGCATAAGCAATCCAGCTACCCGTGGGAGACGCTAGGGATGGCAGTGGGGGGAACAGGGGCCTTGACGCCTTCCCATCTTTTTTAATTCCTGCACATCAGCATCTTCCCACGAATGCAAATATCCCTCCATCCCACCAGCACAAGGTGGAAATGGATGGTCGCTAGCAGGAGGCGACTGTCAGTGCACCATGAGACGCCAGCACGGATGGACAGCAAAACAGAGCGTGCTGCGGTTGCAGACAGTCGTCTCTTTTATTATTCACACTGCCCCGGCCAGTGTTAACTGGAGCTGCTGTGCTGCCAACTCATTACCAGCACGGCTGACGGCGTGGCTCACATGTGCGTCGGCAGCTAGAGAAGCCCCAGGCAGTTCAAGACATCCTGTTGTTTGAATATGGTTACAAAAGTTGGATAGAAAATAGGAGGATAAACTTTAAATCAAATGGTATTATACTTAGCAAACTGATTATTTATTTTCCTGCGCTATGGATGTCTCCGCCCGCTGTCAAAGCAAAGATGTTAAATTTTCGCAGTGAATTATGAAATCATATACAAAAGGGAAAAAAGCAGTGACCTCACGTTCTGTGAAGAGACATGTCTTGGGGGAAACAAAAAAGAAAACCAAAACCAGAGTGAACACTTGGCTCGTTAAGCAATTCTCCACCTCAGTTTATAAGTGCATCATGGATTCAAATTCATCGATTCGCTGTTTGGTGTTTCCTTTTCTAATCCTCCGGTAGGAGATTGTGTTGTATCTGGAATAGCTGTGTCTGGAGATATCATTTTTTTTCCCCAGGCTGGGCTGCTCCCCTGGTTTCTCCACCTGGGAGTTGCAGCCGGGGCTGGCCGGGGGAGATGCCTCCTTGCCGCTGTCTTGCTGCTTTAGACAGGACCCCTCGCTGTTCTCCTTCTTGATTTCAATCACCTGAACTTCATCCTCTTCAGTGTCCTCCTCCTCCTCTTCCTCCTCTGCCTCCTCCTCCTCCTCGGCTGCATTCCCTCTCCCGTCGGCGCTGGCTGCGAGGGTCTCCGCTGCCTCCCCGCCGGGGCTGGCCGCCGTCGCCAGCTCTCGCTCCCCGCTGCCCGCCGGCGTCCCCTCGCTGCCCGGCCCTGCAGCAACACAGAGGGAGCGCGGGTGGGGACGGGCTCAGCACCGCCTTCACGTCCCAGTTGAGATGCTCTTGATGCAGCACCGCTCTTGGCGATTTACCAGCTCCTGCCGCCAAAGCACCCGTCTGGAGACCGCCCGGTGAGGAGTGCCCCACGTCTCCAGGCTGACCCCCCATCACCACGGATGCTTGCACGTGCTTTAGAAAGGCTTCATACATTCTCAAACTCACTGCTTAAGGCCACCTGCCCTTGCATTTTTTAATGCCTCTTTTGTACCACCTCAAACACTGGAAGAGGCTGCCCAGGGAGGTGGTGGAGTCCCCATCCCTGGAGGTGTTCAAGGAAGGTGTGGACGTGGCACTGCGGGACATGGTTTAGTGGGCATGGTGGGGTTGGGGTGGTGGTTGGACTTGATGATCTGACAGGTCTTTTCCAACCTTAATGATTCTGTGATTCTGTGACCTTTCCCACGGAGCCCTCCCCACTACCCTCCTTTAAAAGGAGAGGCAACGCAGATGCCAGTGGTCGAGCCTCGAGGCGGGAAGAGCAGCACAGCATCCCCCCTGCGCCCCAGGACCAGAGGCACTGCCTCCCTGCATGCACCGGATCTGCTCCTGCCCTCTCGGATCCACGGCTGGCAAACACCCGACTGCAGGGCCCTGCTGTGGTGCCTTTCCAAACGGCTTTCCCAAAGCTCTCTGGTTATCGCCTTGGGCAGGTGCCGGACTCAAGTAGCCAAACTCCCCACTCCGGAGCTGCTGCCCCGTCCCCGCGGGGTAGACCCCACCATGGGACCGGAGGGTTCCGACTCCCCGCAGCTCGGTGCTGGCTCTGCCTGCCGTGTGGGGCGGGAAGGGAAGGGAAGGGAAGGGAAGGGAAGGGAAGGGAAGGGAAGGGAAGGGAAGGGAAGGGAAGGGAAGGGAAGGGAAGGGAAGGGAAGGGAAGGGAAGGGAAGGGAAGGGAAGGGAAGGGAAGGGAAGGGAGCCATTCTGCATGCAGCGCCCAGCTGTGCCGGTAATGCAGCGGGACCCCAGACTGCCCTCCTGGGACGCGTCCCTCCTTCAGCGGTGGCTGACCAGGCTGAGATGGCCATCTCCTATTTGTCCTGTGTGGCACGTCTCTGCGTTAAATGATGCTTTAGTGTCACAACAAATGGTCTATTCAAGATTTGGCCTGTGGGGTCCTGAGTATTAATTAGACTAAATTGGTTAGGTACTAAAAAGCTGCCTGCAATTTAGAGATAAAATGCCTCTGGCTGGGGCGGGGGGTGTGTAATGGGGGGGTGTGTAATGCGGGGGGGTGTAATGTGGGGGGGCTGTGCAAGATCATTTAATAGGTTTTATTGTGCACTCACAAAGCAACACAGCTGCAATATGGATGTCAGCTCTAAGTGGGAAAGCCTCCATCATGATTCACCTCCTCAAAACCTTTGCAGATGCTATGAAATATTATCTCGCCCATGACAAACGTTCATATATTCTTTTCTTTTCATAATCAAAGTAAAGTTTCTGTTTACAAGGCATGGCCCAGACATCTTTTAGAGCTATGTGCAATGACGCTAGCTTGGCCAGCACCGCAACAGCTACTCTGGGTTGTTAATCCGCTCTTCTCCGAGGAGGGGTTTCATATTTATGTGGCAGCTGACATATAGAAAACACCAACTTATCGTGTCCAGGTGGATGTGTAAATGACAAGAGGGATCCAGCACTGCCACGGCTGGGTGCCGGGGAGTGCGGTAGAGCCACCAGTCCTGCGCCCCCACTGTGGCCCGGGCCAGTGGCGGGGGGAACATCGGCAGCAGCCCACGGCCCAGCCATCCCTCGTCCCGCGGCTGCCAGGACTGGTGAGCCAGGCAAGAGCCCGTGGGTGGGAAACATGGAAGGGCAGCGATGCCTAAAGCCCACCCACAGAGAGACGTAGCTTTCCTCCTTTAATAATACTCAATAAAATACTCCTCCTTTTTGGAGGAGGGGCTGCATTTTGTCTAGTGTAATTAAATATGTTAATCTATGTGTGTATATATATTCAATACATTTTAACTTGCCGCCGGGGACGGGCAGCGAGCACCCCGCTGCAGCCCCGCTCACTGCGGGAGGCAGATGCGAGATCCAGCCTCGGCTCCAACTGATTTTTACCATTTTCCCCTAGGAACAAGTAGAGACACCCAGGAGCAGATTTTTAGAAGAGCAGACAATTTTCTGCTCGATACTTGGGTGTCAAGGGGATTTAGGGTGAATCAGGCAGGAAAAGAGTTTGGGTTTTGAGGCCACATATTTTTGACTGACAGCCTCCCGAGGTTATCCTCTGAGCTCCCCTGCATGGAGCAGAAGATAAAGCATCTCCCAGCCTCACAAAGCTGTTGGAGACCTCCTGGTCAAAGACCCCACGGTGCTTCGATACCCCATGGTCATGGAGATACACGCGAACCTCAGGAAGAAAGATACCGGCTGTGTTATCTAAGGTGCGGCAACTCTACAGATGAGAAAAGAGTCACTGCTCTCCAGAATATAAGGGTCTCACCAAGTTAAAAAAAAAAATAATAACCACCTGTATGTCATTGTCTTTGAAGGCTACTCATTGCTATGCTTCAGGAAAACTTCATGTCACACAGCATTTTCCATTACCTTCCTCCGATCCCTGGCTGTCGGTCCCTGTGTCCTGGATATCAGCTGATCCCTGCTGTAGTGTCCCATCCTTTTCCTCTCGCTTTTCTTTAGGAAATACAAAGCACAAAAAAAATGGACTGATGGAGCAGTTAGTGACGATAACTAGGTTTTAAGGGTTGCAGATTGGCAGCAGATTTTCAGAGCAGACTAAAAAATTGCTTGTTTCTTTCGTTACATAGTTTTCATCGCATCCTGTGTAACTGCTAGCTCAAATTTGTTCCTAACTCTGAATTACTCCGAGCCATTTTTACAGCTACCATAGGTTAGGAATTTTGACTAACACACGTAGTACATCCCGTTATTCATAAAGCTATACATAAAATAGAGCTTTTCTTTCCAAACACTTAAAGGCAGCCTTGTACTTTACCTTCACACTGCTTCTCTCCATCAAAATCCCCACGAACTATGTCCTCTGCCAACGAATTTCTATTTTCCTCCTGATTCTCTTTCGCAGGTGGCGCGTCAAGGCTCGTTTCTGCATTTGTGTAAGGCACCGTCCCGATAGATTTTGCTATTTCGTCGATGACACCAATGACCTGGAGTGGGCCCTTCTCCGGGGGTACGCTCCCGTTGCACTCGGGCATGCTGGATGCTGCTGGGACTTCTTCTGTCATGCTTAGGGCCGTGCCGTGCCCGCCAACCGGGGCCGTGCACCTCTGGGGGCCCCGCTCCTGGGGTGGGGAGCGCTACGCCTCACCCCTTTTCCCCCAGGGATTTTGTTCCCCTGCTCGGACGGTCAACGCGCGTCTCCTCTCCCGCGGGCGCTGCAGCAGAGCCGGGTCCGCAGTTGCACCATCAGATGTGCGGAGGGCTTGCCAGCGGGCTCTGGCCATGGGGCGGCCCAATCAGCACCTCGCTTGTTGCTGGGGCTTGTCCCGTTGCATAATTAAACGCACCATTTTAATTTACATAAACAAACAATCTGAAGCAAGAAAGCTTTTGTGCTGGCAGGGAGAGCGGGTCTTTCAGCATGTCAGCCCCATGGTAATAAACAGAGATTTTGTACTCTCGGCACAATGGCTCTTTGTGTCTCGCCTGGTCACAGGGACGAGGATTGTTCTGACCTCTAATCCCCGCAGGGTGACCACCTTCCATGGTGCTGCTGCCACCTAACCCGCTTAACATTCCCCATGGGGTTTGTGCGCCGATAAACCTCGCCGTGCCGCTGGCCGGACAATGAACGCATTTTGTCCTCATCAGGGAACAAACCGGCTGGTTGGAAGGGCACATGCCCCGCACACGGCGCAACGCCCCGCTCCTCTGCGGCACAGCCTTAGCCCGGCCACGTGTCTTTTACAGGCAGGGCCACGTCCCGCCGGACGCCAAGCATCTGCAATTACCTGCTAAGCGAGATGCATCTCAAGGGCTCGGCCCGCAGGGACAGAACTGGAAGATGAAGACCAAAAGCACGAGCCAAAGTGACGTTTCGTGGCGAGATGTGAACCGAGGTGGCAGGTCGCCGAGCCACCGCACACCCCCCTTTTGCAGAAGCAGCTTCTGGCCACAGCAGTAGAAACGCTCTTTAAAGGCATATAAAAGGGGCAAGGGATGAGGTTAGCGCTTACGTCAGTAATCATCAGTCAGACCTAAGGCTAGCAAGAGCAAAAGGGGAACGTTTTACAGGGGAAGCAGGAGGATCACCCGAGCAGCAGCGGGGCATTTTCTGACCGTAGCTGAACTCATCTCAACCCCGGTGCCCAAAGCCAGGTTTACGTAAGAGTGTAATCTCCTGCTGTGAATGACTTCTTATGTTCGTACAATACAACATTTTTGACATCTTTGGGCTTTAGGATTTGGAAATCCTCTTGTCGAGTTCAGACCTTGATTAGAAATGGACCCAAAGCCTTTCCACTGGTTTTGGTCAGCTGTGAGTTTGCATCTTTAAATCAACTTTTTGTCATTGTTATGCATATAAGTTTCGTGTAATTGATTTATAAAATCAATCCTACGCTGGAAAAATTTGCCCAAGAAAAATGGATGATGAGATTTGAAAGTGAGTTGACAACACACAGCAGTAGGTGCCCTCAGGAGGAGAGGCTGGGTACCTGGCACGGGCTGGTGGCTGGAGAGGAGAAAGTTACTTTCTATTCTTATCAAGCTATTTCCATGTCCCTGAGATAATACAAAGGACCCTGCAGGTGCTTTCTCGTTTGACAGGTCCTGTCCACAGGGTTTCCCTCAGTGTGGAAACACTGCTGAAAAAGGCTTCACGGCTGGGACTTACCTGAGCATCCCTGCTGCACCGTCAGCCCAGGGCTGTGCCGTGAAGGTACCTGTGAGACCAAGGAGCTGCAGGCGACAGAGGCAGCGCCGACCTGGGGCGCATCAGCCGAGACGCAGCCAGACACCCGCGCTGCCCATCCGTGCCGTCACACCTCGCTTTGTGCAGACCCACACCCCTGGGCAGGGAATCGTGGGGATGTCCCCCACCGGCCCCGCACGGGCCAGTCTGGCTCATGACTGACCTGGCGGCGGGCGCGAGAGCAGAGTGGGGATGCGGCCATCACAGGGGGGCAAGGGGCCACGGCCACCCCGGGATGGGCAGCGCACCCTGCCTGGCACAGCCAGCACAGATCCTGCACCGGGGCTCGAGCATGAGGTGAACTCCCGGCCAGGCTTCAAACTTGAAATAACCCGAAGCTGAAAGCATGGCACCAGGCTTGACAAGCGGGGGGCCCTCCCACCGGGACAGGGACAGGGACGGGGACAGGTCCTGTCCCCATCTCCCCAGGAACCTGCCTGCCTGCCTGACTTCTTGATTGCAAAAAGATATTGAAACAATTTTTGGTATTTCCTGGTGCCATCTGTTGGGTACACAACCAGCTCTTGACAATTCACATTTTCCCAAATGAGCGCCTCGTGGTGGAAACACGATTTGCATGCATCTATTATAAATCATTTTCCGTGTGACCTTTAGCGCAGGAAGTTTCCATTCGAGCTATCCTTCGCTAAATTTCAGAAATAGCACCTGGGATTTCGGAGGCGTTGGGGCACAACAGGGATCTGAAAGTCGGTGAGGTAAATCATTACAGCTACAGCAATTCCAATTCATTCCAGAAATAGGAAGAGACCACCGTGGCAGGGTGCTCGCAGAGCTCCGTAGGCTCCTCTGTCGTCAACGCGCGGCTCCCCAGTTTCTGCTCCGGTCACAGGTTTCCAGGAGCAGCTTGTGCAGGTACCTGGCTGCCCGGAGGGGCACGTGCACCACACGCGGTCACCAGAGCAGCTCTAGAGCAGAAGCCACGTAACCTGCGGTCAGCGCAGGAGATGCACTGCCACCCGAAAGCCGGGGCAGGATGACAGGCATGGTGCCACCCGAGACAAATGTTCCCACCGCTGCACACAGCCAGGAGGGATTACATTTCACTTCAGCACCCAGAGAAAAACTCCTGTGGATCACGTCAACAAACTACAATCAAGCATTTCCATTTTGTCAGCAAGATAAATACGTTTATGAGGTACATACCTTGGGATTCCTCTTCTATAGAAAATTTCAGAATTTTAACTTTTCACCCAGCGGAGGAATGAAAGGACAGGTGGAAACCGGGGCGTTCCCCCATGTCGGGCACCAGCCAGCCCTCGCGTGGCCTCGGGGCCGGGATGCTGCTGCTGCTGCCCCCATGCTCCCTTGGCTTCAGGAGCTGCAGGAGGAGCAGCGCGTTTCCTCTGAAAAACAGGACTACGTGCCAGCATGATGCAGCAAGGGCACGCTAGCTACAAACCATGGGCACACGCAGGGTAATTCAAGTTTTGACAGTGTTAAAAATAGGCAGCCGCTGCTTTCCTCCTGGCAAACACTGCGCACGGAGCCCAAAGGGAAGGCTGATGAGGGGAGCGCAGCTCCTGCCTGTTTGGAGGCATTTGCCCGCACAGGTTGGTCTCCCCAGACCGTCCCCAGGAGCTGCGGGGCCGCCCGCCACCCCCAGGTCATCACAGTGGCTGAAAGCCCGGAGGCTGCTCGGGTGCTGCAGCATCCCCAGGGGTATTTTTAAGCAGGCGGCGTTCACAGCTGGGCTCGGAGAAGGGAAAAGCGGCTGCGAGTTCCTCCCTCCGCAGGCAGCTATTGATAAGCAGAGCTGGGCGAAACCACCTCTCAAGGCTCTGAAAACGTTTCATTTGCACAAACCTGAGGTGGCATGATTTCTGCCTCTTCAGGCTTTTAAAGAAAGAAAAAGCCTGTACTGAAAGAGCCAAACTTTACGGAAGCAATTCAGGCTGCGGACCTTTCCCCGAGCGGAGCATCACCAGAATAGCCCTGCTCTCTGCTCTCCCGGACACGTCCATCTGTGCTGGAGAAGCTCCTGTCCCCACTCGCCCACGGGTGCCACCGGGGCACTTCTTGGCTGTGCAGCCTGGCATTGCCGATGGCAGCAACGCGGCACTGCTGTCCTCCCTCACAGGCCATCAGCTCTGCACCGAGTTTGCCAGGCCTCAGCGCGGGGGCTGGTCGGACGGGCTCTGTCTGGGCTTCGCTGGCTTGGTCTCGCTGCGACGGTGATTTCTGTGGCTGACCAGGTGCCTGTGGAGAATTTGCTTTCTTTATGCTTATCTGTGTGTGGCACAACCATCGTTTTATGCAGACAGCAGTAACAAGCAGCTGGTCTGTGGTGGGAGGAGAGCAATAAATTCTTGGCTTTCTATATGTGTAAGGTGTGCGTCCCTTTTGCCTGGCAGCGGCAGGCAGGACAAACTCCATCATCCGCACTAACTACGTTTCATGATCTTTTTTCAGTGCTGCGAAAGCTGGGTGCAAGCAGCTGCTACACACGAGAACTTCTAAAACAGCTGCATGAGAAAGGAACCGTTGGGTACGAGAGCAGAAGTCAGCGGAGCAGAACTGCACGCGGGGAGGCAGAAACACAGCCGTCGCTGAAAAGCGCACAGGGAAGCGGTCGCTGAAGGGATGGCCACCTGCTCCGAGCGCAACTGAAATGGAGCGAAACCCAGGACACGCAGAAACACGGGTCAGCCAGAGAAATGCAGGAACTCCTCATGTATTTCCACAGCTTCCAGGGCCGGACCTTTAATCTGCGAGGGGATTTTTGCAGGGTAGTACAGCCTTGACGCCAGAATGATTTTCCACTGGATTTGAAATGTTCCCAGCAGAAGCCACAACCTGTTTCATGGTTTTGTGGAAAAAAACTTCGGCGGTAGAAATTACAGGCCAAGAGAGCCCAGAAAAAAAACCCCTGAGGTACTGCAAAGGTCATGAAAAAAGGGCAAGGCTGGCTAGAGAGCTGCAAGCCAGCGTCAACGAGGTGAATAGGTCTCGGGCAGCAGAAGAGGCACTTCTAGGCCCTTTGGAAAACATGCTGCCATGCCCCATGATCAGTGCTGGAGCCGCAGGAACCAGCGCGTTCGGCAGAGGGGCCATGCCTGCGCCCCAGGAGCAGCCGAGCGTCCCCCGGGACGACACCTGCCCCTTCGCCGGTGCAAAGCCAGCACCCCGAGGCTGCGCTGCTAAAGCAAATAGGTTTTGCCAGCTCTTGCGCTGGAGACGCCTCAGCTCACCCTGTGCCACACTAAATCAAGCCAAAAGATTTAGGACCCAAATATTCCGCTCACCTCAAGTGGGTTTTCTGCCTGTTTACTGCTAACCCAGGGCTGAGTGCCACAACTGTGTCTTCTTGCCTGTATTTGACGCAGGGTCTTGAGTTCAGGAAGGGGTTGTCTAGATCTGGGCACTGGGCAAGACCCGGTTAAGCGGTTAAGAACCCTTACAAGATCAGGCTCAGTAGCATTCAGCAAATTAATTAAAGTTTTAAGTTTAAAAAGGAATTGCATTCTTCAGAGCAGCCACACTTCTTTGGGCAGTAAACTCGTGTTGCCCCCTTTATCTACGGGGGATAAGGAGAGAAGGCAATCCCTTGGCCGTTAGGAAAATAAGCAAACCCTTCAACGACCCCATGATCAGTGAGAACACCTCCTCTGCTGAAGGTCCAGAGCACCTTCCACACACGCCACTCGGAGCCCCAACCCCGTGAACCACGGCGTCCCCGTGCAGCGTTGCCCAGACGCCCGCCCGCCTCCTGCCCCGACTCCCGGGAGGCGGAGCAGGGATCCTTCCGGATGGCTCTCTGCAAGGAGAAATGCCATTTTAAAAGAGGTTTCTCCTTCATGTTGCTCTCTGAGTTATTTGGTTTGGCTGCGAGCTCCTTCCTCTCCTCAAAGGCTGGGGCACCATTGAGCTCGACGCCGGCTGCAGCGGCCCCGCAGAGCCCGCCTGTCACCCACATCCTGTTTTGGTCATGGCCGTGAACATGTCATGTTGTCGTCTTGTAGCAACCAAAGCATGCTCTTGCTGCCGCTGGAAGAGCATCATTTATTTGGTCTTTCTTAAGGGCTTTCTTAATCTTATTGGGTGTCCAGCCTTTCCTCATTCAGCCTTTCTGCGCTAAAGGCAAGCAGGTATCTCTCAAGGTATGTCAAATTAACATTCCATACCAAAAGGAATCACTGCTTTGGACCATAAAGCTGCACTAATTTCCACCAGAGACGCAGCCTTAGGGAGTAGAGTTCATACAGTGTTTTAAATACCCTTTTTTCCCCCTCTATAAAACAAGGCGGAGGATGTAGGCTGTGACCAAGGCACCCTGTCCAGCCCCACCTCTGCCACCGGTTCTCTATAAACCAGCTGCAATGAAGGCAAAGAGAGACTTTAATTCAGGAGCTGTAGGGGGAAAAGCGAAGCAGGCCCCGGTCAGGCTGACGCATCTTTATGGGTCTCTGCAGAGCAGTCAGCCTGCACGCTCCAAGGCAAAGAGCTCTGGCTTGGCTTTGGGCGTGCACTGATTTTCACGCAAGTGAAAGAGCCCGTGGGCAAAGCTTCAACCCACCTCAGGTTAGGAATACTTTGTCCTCTGACACAAATGCATGCAAGAGTCGTGGGTCCAAATACGCCTTGGCCAGGTAGAGAGAGGAGCGCTCCCGCTCCTGAGGAGCCAGGCACCACTGGCCACCCACGGCCACGTGCAGCAACGCGCCGGACTTCGGCTGGAAACGGCCCCGTGTTCCTGCCAGTGAGCGTGATGGACACCGCTCTTCCCTCGGCCGTGGGTCTGGCACCTGGGGCGCAGTGTCCCAACTGCAACGTGTGACTGAGTTTAAGGTCCCTTTCTAAGTGCTGGAGCTGTTTGTTCTCTTTGGGGCACTACGACAACCTTCACCAGGTTTTCTGGTTATTGTGCGAACAGTTGCTTTCGGACACCCGTATATCCGCCTTTAACCCCACAGTTTGTCCAGATAGAGATAATCTCTACTTTTTTTTCTCCTTTCAGCTACTGTTATTGGCAAAGAAAAGTAAAACTCTATCTTGAGACAGCAAATCACAGGCAAAGAACTTGATGCCTAGCAATGAGTTCCAGAGCCCAGACCAGCACCTGAAATGCCCCAGCCTGGGCTGACAGATCGGCTTTGGCTCCTGGCAGGTGTCAGACCAAAGCCCACCTCCGGCCCCAGGGGCTGGGGGATGAACCGACAGCCGAGGGGCTCACGGGCTGAACTGCAGGTGTTCGGTTCAGCAGCGCGGACAGAACATCATTCCCACACGTAAAAAACTCCTGAGCTGCTCTCCTGATTGCCCTCCAGCTCTCCCGGAGACTTGCCATAATACCATCTACTTAATCCTTTTAGGAGAAATTACAGGCGCCAGTACAGATTCTGCTGGCTTAGCAACGTTCATTAATTACAGAAGTATCGGGAACAGGTTGTTTTTATTTGGGGTTCATCTCGGAGGGAAGCTATTGGGTTTAGCCTGAGGTTTCTGAAGAGTCCAGGAAATCCTGCCGCAGCAGTACCTGAATGGTAAACAACAGCATGGTCTGCTCGGTCAGAAGATGAATGAGTCACACAAGGTATTTAAATTACATTTAAAATTCTTCCAATTGCATTTGAAAAACATAATTAGGTTGCTTGGGCTGAACAAACAGCCTATTTCTGTGTTGCCTGAGAGGGAAATAAAATTTCTCTTTTTCTTCACTTCTATGCCCGTATTTATTAAATCGCTTCATATAAGCTATCCAGTTAATCTTACTGCCTGAAGTCTCTGCTCCTGAAGAAACGTGGACAGCTGATGATCTTCCTGCCGACGCACAGTGCGAACACCTCCTGCAGCCCCCGGGACCACAGAGGGACCGGCTCCCAGGCACAGCCCTCTAAGGAGGTCCCCGGAGCGTGACCCGTGACCTGCCACCGCATCCAGGCACGGAACAATCCTGCTCGTCCCTGCAGGACAATCCTCTGCCTTTACTTCTCTCGCCTTAAGAGGTCAAATCAAGCTGAGCTATACAGTTACAACATTGTAAGCAGACATTTTCTCAAACCTGGTAACAAACCGGCCGGGCGACCC